>NC_139955.1:47642779-47795279 GCF_963454915.1 Gymnoscopelus microlampas
GGTTACATAGTGTGTGTGTGTGTGTGTGTGTGTGTGTGTGTGTGTGTGTGTGTGTGTGTGTGTGTGTGTGTGTGTGTGTGTGTGTGTGTGTGTGTGTGTGTGTGTGTGTGTGTGTGTGGTTACATATTGTGTACATGGTTATATTCTGAACAATGTTACACAGTTACTTTAGTTACATAAATGAAAAACAAAACGGACAAGAAATTGTCCAAGCAGAATGAGTCAGATTTAAAGAGACATGCATGGTTACCATATGGTGTGTGTACACATTGTGTGTGTATATGTGTGTACACTTTGTGTGTGTATATGGTTACATGTTGTGTGCATGCTGTGCACGTAAGGTTACATTGTGTATTACTTTTGTGTGTATGGTATATTGTGTTTATGGTTTTATATATATTGTGTTATATACTTTTGTATGGTTACATACTGTATTGTGTGTGTGTGTGTGTGTGTGTGTGTGTGTGTGTGTGTGTGTGTGTGTGTGTGTGTGTGTGTGTGTGTGTGTGTGTGTGTGTGTGTGTGTGTGTGTGTGTGTGTGTGTGTGTGTGTGTGTGTGTGGGGGGGGGGGGGTACATTGTGTACACTGGGTTAGTATGTTAAACATGTCAGGGTTGTTCTTTAAAAGTAGGTCATCATGACATTCTGCCAGGGTCACTGAGTACACACTACATGCACAGACAGACAACATGGAAAATGTTGCTTTTATATAAGCCAGGGGCAGGTGACGGTCATGTGTTCTGAGGCATTCTGGGTATTGAAGTACATCTGGTGTAGCCTACAAAGCCAAAGTGCAGTAACTACGAAAAAAAAGACATCACTGAAGACCACTTTGGTAGAGGTTTGGGTTGTGTAGTTACCTTGCCATGATGTAACTCCAAAGGTGGGCAAGAAATCAAAAATAATTGCTCCATTGATTAGAAATTGATAATTCAAAATATGCTCCTCATTGACTTACATTGTACGGTAAAACAGCTCTAAAAGTCACTCTTTTAGCACATACATGAACCCAAATATAGCTGATTCAGACAATATAGAGCATCACCAAAGCCAGTACTGTTTGTTTTTTTTAATAAAAATGTCAACTTCCTGTTGATTTTACTATTTGAAGATCCAGTCCGGGTTTTCTACTTATTAAAAATGGCAAAATGAACAGGAAGTTGACATTTTTATAAAAAAAAAAAAACAGTACTGGGTTTGGTGATGCTCTATATTGTCTGAATCAACTTTGTTTGCGTTCGGTTTTGTGCTAAAAGAGTGACTTTGAGAGCAGTTTTACCGTACAATGTAAGTCAATGAGGAGCATATTTTGAATTATCAATTTCTAATCAATGGAGCAATTATTTTAGATTTCTTGCCCACCTTTGGAATTACATCATGGCAAGGTAACTACACAACCCTAACCTCTACCAAAGTGGTCTTGCCCTTTAAAGTGATTCAACTGGTCATCCAAATGAGATATCTTCTTATAAGTGATATTACACTAATTGTTTATTCCCCAGTTAGTAGTTACTGCACTTTGGCTTTGTAGGGTTACTGTGTTGTGACTTGATGGAGAAAATAGAATGTTGTTGATGCACGTTGTCTTTCTATGAGTGAGAGATGTTTGTTTTGCAAGAACTATAGGCTGGTTTGATAGATGGTTTGATAGATGCGTCCCAGTTGCATCCATGTGATGTATTTCTTTATTATACAAGGTCCATTATTTATTCGTCATTTGAGCCACGGAACCACCATTTGATGAGATTTAGCCTCTGAGACCCAAAACGTAGAATATTTTTTTGTCGTTGGAAACGATTGTCCACAATTCCATCCTGTATTGATGTGGTACCATAAGAGAGATAACAGGCAAATGTTGATCAAAATAACAATTCTTCTACATTCTCTAATTGTGTTAGACTTCTTGGAAATTAAATAATGCAGTCAGATGTTTAACAATAATTTAACTCTCCATTTGGTTACCAACTCTTCATCATTTAGCTGGGGACCACCTGGAACCCCCTCAAGGACCACTGGTGGTCCCCGGACCACTGGTTTAGTTGTGTCTGACATCGGTTCATGTTGTTGAATGGTTTCTGTTGTGTCTGCCTTCAGTTCATATTGAATGGTTTCTGTTGTGTCTGACTTCAGTTCATATTGAATGGTTTCTGTTGTGTCTGACTTCAGTTCATATTGAATGGTTTGTGTTGTGTCTGACATCAGTTCATATTGAATGGTTGCTGTTGTGTCTGACTTCAGTTCATATTGAATGGTTGCTGTTGTGTCTGACTTCAGTTCATATTGAATGGTTTCTGTTGTGTCTGACTTCAGTTCATATTGAATGGTTTCTGTTGTGTCTGACTTCAGTTCATATTGAATGGTTTCTGTTGTGTCTGACTTCAGTTCATATTGAATGGTTTCTGTTGTGTCTGACTTCAGTTCATATTGAATGCTATCTGTTGTGTCTGACTTCAGTTCATATTGAATGGTTTCTGTTGTGTCTGACTTCAGTTCATATTGAATGTTATCTGTTGTGTCTGACTTCAGTTCATATTGAATGGTTTCTGTGTCTGACTTCAGTTCATATTGAATGGTTGCTGTTGTGTCTGACTTCAGTTCATATTGAATGGTTTCTGTTGTGTCTGACTTCAGTTCATATTGAATGGTTTCTGTTGTGTCTGACTTCAGTTCATATTGAATGGTTGCTGTTGTGTCTGACTTCAGTTCATATTGAATGGTTTCTGTTGTGTCTGACTTCAGTTCATACTGAATGGTTGCTGTTGTGTCATGGTAACAGCAGACAGCATAACAAAAGGACATACAGAAACATTACATAACACATGGTAACAACAGACAGCATTGATCTCTGCTGTTACCATGTGTTATGTAACGTTTCATAATGTGTCTGACATTGGACATACAGAAATATAATAAATGGTAACAGCAGAGATCAATGCTGTCTGCTATTACCATGTATTATGTAAAGGTTCTGTATGTATAACACAATGACATTCAGTAACATTACATTACAAATTGTTGCTGTCGGCAGGAACCTCTAATCTTCATATTTTAACTTCTTATGTTTTTTCCCCCTAAATTAATCCTACTTCGTCATACTACAGTGTCACATAAAAGTAGCAAAAATAGCCGATCTACAAGCTCAAAATGTGACTCTGTTTGAGCTTGTAGATCGGCTATTTTTTAGCTATTTGTAAATCAGAACCCTGAAAAGTAACAGGTTTGACATTAACAGACATGTGAGGTAGAGAGAGGACATGTAACAGCAGAGAGCAGAGCAAAAGGACATACATTACGGTACATTACATTACATTACATAACATTACAGAACAATGTTATGAAAGCAGAAATGTCTTTCCCACTGACACTGTACTTATGTGTGTTGTTAACAATCACACTGTCTGTGTGTTTGTGTTCCACACAACCTTTATGACATACAGCCTACCGATGACACAGAATCCTATATCATGTTTTGGGGGGCGAGAGTTTGCCCCGACTGCCACTCAAAGTGACTACTGGCCAATCTCAGCGCGTCTTTTCCGGGACTTCTAGTCAGAATGTAGTTGTATAAAACTATCAGGTGACCTGTCAGGTTCAGATGTGTGTCAGTCATTCATTCTGCATGTCAGCCTTAGATTAAAGCAGCCTTCCTTCCCCCTGCATGTCTGAACATCTGATGCTTCTTTCATAACATTTTACTGGACGCTTTATGCTTTTATTTCCTCGTCTTTTCCTCTCTGTGAAGGTCATGTGGTTTTGAATTGTATTACATTTATTATTTGATGTATTCTGTGTGTGTGAAGACCTTGGTTCAATAAGGTGCTCTATAAATAATTATTTTCAGGCAGGGGTCTTTTTTTCAGCCCAAGGACCCCTTAGCTGAGAGAGAGATGAAGCAGGGACCCCCCACTACATATTATTGTATAAAATGGTGTTGTAGATTAAACTTTTTCATAGATAGTTTCATAGACTTGTTTGACAGACACTGTCATCAGTGTTGTGTTGGATTCATGTGTATGTTCAGACAGTTAACCACCTAAACCCTCAATAGGCAACTTAGAGCAGTGGTTCTCAAACTTTTTCGTGCCAAGGACCCCCAAATAGACGCTTATTAGACCGCGGACCACCATTTGAAAAGATAAGCCAGGGACCCCCATAAGAGAAGATGATTTGTTACGGCTCTAGCAGTGATTCTCAACCATTTTAATTTAAAGGACCCCCAGTTTGACATGCATTAGGCTACGGACCCCCATTTAATGGCATGTATGTCTCTGGGACCCCAATTCATATTGTAAAATCAATGTTAATTTAACTCTGAGAGTGTACAAATGGAACCAAATGGACCCTAACGGGTCCATTTGGTTCCATTTGTACACTCTCAGAGTTACAGACCCATAAGGGTCCATTTGGTTCCATTTGTACACTCTCAGAGTTACAGACCCATAAGGGTCCATTTGGTCCCTGTCCATCATTTAGCTGGGGACCCCCTGGAACCCCCTCAAGTACCCCTGGGGGTCCTCGGACCCCACTTTGAGAACCAATGACTTAGAGCACGTGTCTGCTCTTTTTTTCACCATACCGCATTGCCGAAAATAGCCGATCTACAAGCTCACCACGGCGTTGTAGCTTGTAGATCGGCTATTTTCGGTTAATGTTCCCCTCAGAATATGGGATGCTAGGGTTCAAGTGGTTAATGTAAATAAAAAGTTCCTAAAGATTTGGCGGCCCCCCTAGTAGTAGTAACTCTGAGGACCCCCTGTTGAATTAATGGTGTGTGTGTGTGTGTACGCGTTTAGATGCCAGCTGCTGGTCCATGGGTGTGAGTCGGCTGGATTTGATCTACAGACGGCTGCTCCTCACTAAGCTCTTCATCCAGGGATGGGGGAAGCCGGAGGACCTCAAGAGGTCAGAGGAACACAACAACACAACAACACAAACTAACATGACATGCTGTATACGTGGTGCATGTTATATAGCACCTTTATACAAAGAACTTTACAATGTGCATTACATTCTCACATTCACACATTCACACACACACACACACACACACACACACACACACACACACACACACACACACACACACATACATTGTGTTTCCATCAAGCCGTTTCGAAAATATGAAGCGAACTTTTGCCCGTTTCCATCCACTGATAAAATATGATTCTTGGGAGATAGTTCATGCCCCAAAATCCAGCCCCTTCAAGCGCAAAAGTGTTTTTTTGTGAAATATGAAGGTTTTTTGTTTGAATTTTAAAGTGTTTCCATTCAGTGGTGTATGCGCAAAATGCAAAATGCGCTTTTTTTGTTGTTGATGGAAACGCAGTTATTGTCTCACCGACAGCAGAGGAAACCATACAAGGCACCAATTAGGCGTTCAGTGTCTTATCTACGAACCTGTGGTCCGGGGCCCAATGGCGGGCCGTGAGGATATACCATGTGGGCTCCCATATAATTGGCAAAACCCTTAACTCATTGACTGCCCACAGGAAATAAATGAAGTCACATAATATTTCGCTCCATGACGATCGACACACAGAGTGTGGCAAAAGACGGAGGAGTGTCTCTTCTTCCATCGCGGGGAAAAAACGTGTCACCGCGACTCTCCGTTCTTTAGTTATTGGCTGTTGAATATAGCTTGTTCTTACCAAAAACGCAGAAAAAAACAACCAAGCAGAGAAAGATGTATCTCGCCTCCTGTGTGTTTTAATGTATTTTTGACGAGACATGCTATTTTCAACGGCCTTTAACAAGCGAACGGGGGGTCGTGATGAAATGTTCTTTCTTTTCGCGGAAGCACAGTGAACCCCCCCGTGATTAGCAACCATCAGGGGAGTGTTAATAGTGGAGATAAATATTCTATGACTACTTCATTAATGAGCTGCTTACTGTGTGTTTGTTTGTTTGTTTGTTTGTTTGTGTAATTCTGCAGAATCTTTGAGTTCCGTAAGATCATTGGTGACAGAGAGAGGTGTAAGGACCTGGTCCCCAAAGACTATCCTGTCTACATAAACAAGGTATCTGTCTGTCTGTCTGTCTGTCTGTCTGTCTGTCTGTCTCCGCATAATCGTCCCGTCAGGTGGAAACCTGTCAAAAACCGTTACTTCTAGTTTTCAACAGGCCTGAACAATTACCATTCTTTTAGGCCCAAAAACCCGAAAAGTTGTAATTATTTGCTTTATGTCCTCAAAGTCACACATCCAACAAGCTTCGAACTGAGCAAATTGGACCTTCAGTTCCAGAGATAATGACCAAAACATCTTGAAAACGGACACTTTCGCTAATTTTCGATTGCGTTCGGCCATTGTCGCCCATTTATCTTTAATAACACGGGCTGGGAAGGTCAGACGGCGACAAACTAGATACCTGAGTAAAGTTTGAGCTGCATCCAACACATCCACTGCCATTTCCGTCGACCTTTGAAAATAGTGAAAAAAGCTGATCTACAAGCTCACAATGCCTCGCATCGTTTGAGCAGCGTTGTGAGCTTGCAGATCTGCTATTTTCACTACTATTGTGCGACACTCTTGTATGATGAAGTAGGGATTTAAAGTTAGGGTAAGTGATATGTTGTTAAAAGGTTAAAGTACTATATTCTGATAGTAATCATTGCTACAGAGCGTTTGTTCGGTCACAGGGGTCTCTCCAGCTCTTTAGTAAACAGAATAGTAGACATAATAATAGTACATGTTCAGGTAGGTGACACAATTTAAGCCAATCAGGAGAGAGGACTGAAAATGCATTTTCTGTTTAATAAAGAGCTAGAGCTAAACGGACATTTATGGAACAAACACTCTATAGCAATGAGTACTATCACAGTATAGAGATATTTAACCCTTATTTTAACACAAGTAAATCACTTACCCTACCTTTTAATTGATGAAAAAACATGGAACTTCGAAACTCAGAGACAAAAAAAGGTTTCTGCCCGACAGTGACAATATGGGAAAGATTATCACATCAAATGCTGCTAATCTTTCATCTGATTGTCTGTCTTGTCCTCATGTATGTATTGCCACTGATTTTAAAAGTCTTTCTGGTAGAGCCACTGGATCAAAGCTACCGTAACATAAACCGAGTAACTAACATAATGACTGTTCTTGTAGCTGCTACTGTTCAAGGTTCTCCAACAGACCATTGTCACAGCAGACATTAAAGACAGGTGAACACAGCTGAAGGTAACAACATTAACATTGTAATAATACTCATTGTTGATGTTCCCAGACAGAGGAGCAGTCAGACTGTCTCATCCATGAGGGCTACTTCATCTCTCCTCTGGAAGACCTGGTCCCTGGGATCCTTCCACCAGAGTCTGTTAAAGCCAGGTATCAACCACACCACACCACACCACACCACACTACCACTGAATACACCAGAGTCTGTTAAAGCCAGGTATCAACCACACCACACCACACTACCACTGAGTACCATATCAACCCCACCACACCACACTACCACTGAGTACCATATCGTTGCTCTATCTATCATCTCCATATTTTAACTTTTTTTTTTCGTAAATTGAACGCCCTGCTCGATCATGCTTACAGCGTCACACAAAAGCATCAAAAGGAGCAGATCTACAAGCTCGTTGATGCTTTTGAATGAGCGTCTCACGTGGTTTGAACAGAAAATGAAGTGAACTGACCTTCGGAGGAATTAGTTTGGGGAAGGTTCAGAGAAATGTATTTACAGTTGTTTCAAGTTCAGCCTTTCATTCAACCCTGTCATCACAGATAAAAACCTAAGACTGTTAAACTTTGGCGCGTGTGTGTGTGTGTGTGTGTGTGTGTGTGTGTGTGTGTGTGTGTGTGTGTGTGTGTGTGTGTGTGCGCGCGCGCGCCATGACCGCAGACAGTTTCACAGGACCAGTGTTCGCTCTGCTTTTTATTGACCCTTTTCAACATAAAATGAGAGAATGAATCAATGAGTCACTACCTCTGGTTCCTCAATCATAGAAGCAATGAATACTAGTTGGTCTTAATATATCATAGCCAGGTATTCATACAACCCAAGGTTCAACATGGCGTATAGTCTCTACCCTTTCTTCTTATCGGCCTGACTGTTATGGTGTTAGAAGGTACACAATGGAGCCTTTTCACGGTGGCAGGCATTTTGACAGGTAAACACAGCTGCTGATAACATGGAATGTTTTTCATTCAGGTGTTTCTGTGTGCCAGCATGAGTTTAACTTTACAACAGCTGTCCATGCTGGCACCTTAAGCAGAGTTTCTGAAAAATAATGGATAAAAAAAAGCAATTTGGCCGATTCCACACACACGTCTGAAACAGATTTTCTTTTTTAAATCTGTTGCTATATTATCAGTGGTTCTCAAACCTTTTCATATCAAGGACCCCCAAAAATGATATGTATTTGGCCACGGACACCATCTCAAAATATTCCAGGGACCCCCCAGAAGCAAAGATTTTAGTTGCTTTAAAAATATACATATATTCAAAGATTTGCACAAATATTTACGATTTTTCAAAAATAGCAGATCTACAAGCTCATAGCGCGGCACTCAGTGCCGCGCTATGAGCTTGTAGATCTTCTATTTTTGAATAGCCAAAGTATTAAATAATGGTTTAAGTGGTAACACGCATGCGTTCCCGGTTTTAATGAAACACATGAAACGATGTATGTTATTACTTTCAGATAGACACAGAATCACAAGCAGGATCAGAATCAATGTTATTATTGTCACATCAGAGCTTTACAGGTGTGAAGAAGTGGGTGAAATGAGTTTTTGCAAAGCTCCATTATTTGTTGTCTTCAGGAAAAAGGAGGGGAGCAAAGACAAACGCAGAAAAGGAACGTTTCAAAGAAAGAAAAGATAGGCCTCTGGTTCTCAGTGTGGTGTACTCCAAGAGATCCCCAGCTTTTAAAATGAGTGATAGTTAGGCACCAAACGGACCTGAAGGCGTCCTTGGAAGTAACACCATGTGTGCTCACTGTGTGTTGCAGGTTCCAGTTCATAGTTCCTAAGACGTGGAAGAAGAACAGACCAGTATGCATCCACCTGGCCGGGACTGGAGACCATGTAAGATCTGCATCGTAACACAAACACACCGTGAACATATCACACCCATGTTAGCTGCTCTCCAATGCTTGGCCTGTGAGCTCAAGGATCCATTTTCTTTATGTTCCTTTAGGTCCCTTATAAGCAGTGTTGATTTCGTCGACTAAAACTATGACGAAAAATGTTGGTCGACTACCTTTTTCCACTGACGAAAACTACATAAAAACTACATAAAAACTCAGCTATGATGACTAAAACTAAGACTAAATATATTGACAATTTCTTAAACAAATACAAACTAGACTATAATGTCAGGGAGGGGCTAGTGGAGAAGAGACTAACTAAAAGATAAGTCATTTTATTATTTTTTGGGGGCTTTTATGCCTTTATTTGACAGTAGGCTCAGGCTGACAGGAAATGGGGAGAGAGAAGGGGAGAGACATGCAGCAAAGGCAGCCGGGATCGGGAGTCGAACTTGCGACGCGCTGTCAGGCTACATTGAGCCAGGCCAAAGACAAGTTATTTTATGTTTGGGTTGCGCTCGGATGTTGCACTCTGAAAATAGCAGATCTACAATCTCACCATGCAGCGCGCTGTGACGCATTGTGAGCTTGTAGATCGGCTATGTTGTTATGTGTGTGTACAGTATTTATAGTGTAATAACATTATGTTATATAATGTGTGCAGTATTTCTGGCGCAGACGGACCCTGATGGCCAGACCCATGATCAAAGAGACGGCCATGGCTTCACTGCTGCTGGAGAACCCTTATTATATCCTTTATACTGTAACACCCTTATTATATCCTTTATACTGTAACACCCTTATTATATCCTTTACTGTCAAATCCTGAGTGTTAATTTCATCACTTTGGTCTATATCCTCACGATGCGACGCTGTCGTACGCTGAAGTATAAATTGGGCGTCAGTGGTTAACTGAAGCTAGATTTATTCTGAAAATAGCAGATCTACAAGCTCACAAATGCGACACGTTATGAGGTTATAGATGGTGTTTTGTTGTCTTGAATGAATTGAGGGCAGGCCCTTGTCTACACTGTGTTGAATGAAAAGACAAACAAAATCTATAATCAACTAGAAAAAGTGCTCCTCGGAGCACAGGTCTCCGCCAGGTCAGGTAGATTATTGTGGCCTCCTGGTGGCACTAATAGGCCAATGTGAAAAGGGTGCCATTTGTTCTTAGGCCTTTCACGGCAATCAGACACTGCATTCATGATTTGAGGCATTTTGTTCCAAAAATGTGTTTTGCTAAATTAGACCTGCTGGTGGGGCTATAACAGGCCAATGTGAAAAGGGTGGCATTTCTTCCTCGGCCTAGTGGGAATGTGCGTGTGAAATTTCACGGAAATTGCAAACTGCGTTCATGATTTGAGGCATTTTGTTCAAAACGGACCAATCCTGCAAACTTTGGAAGCCAACCATAGGCAATGAGGATGGAATATGGGAAATCAGACAGATCCGTGTTGATCACATGACTATAGAGATACTGTGTACCGATTTGCATGACGTTTGGATAAAATCTGTAGGAGTAATGTAAAAAAAAATGGGTTTTTCACAAATCGGCCTCCTGGTGGCGCTATAACAGGCCCATGTGAACAAATTGGGGCAGACGTTCTGAATTGGCATCCAGGGAGTGTGTGTGCACAGTTTCGGAGCGACCGGGCCAACGGTGCCGGAGATTTGGTAACACACAGACAGGACACACACACGGACGGACGGAAGGACGGACGGAGGGTAAAACATACTCTCTCGCCATGCCTTTCGGCCTGGCGGAGACAAATATGCAAGATGAAAGAAAACTTAAAAAAAAAAAAAATTAACAGCTATATAAATACCGTTAATAAAATATACACAGTATAAAACAGATGCAAACAGATCTTAGACATTAGTGAAGAAAGAGTATATCAACTGTTTTCATTTGGGGTTTCTTATTACATTCTTCAGGATTCTGTACTTGGTTAACAGTTTGTTTTCCTTTCTACGTATTTTTGGTGAATTTCCCCCCCCCCCCCAGAATATGGATGCTAGGATTCAACTGGTTAAGATTGTAGTTATTAATAATCTGTGTCCTGACTTCAGCTAAAGCTACACACTGTTGTCTACCTCCTTACTTACAGTATGTTGTATTCACATAGAAGAGCAGGTAGACTACCTCCTTACTTACAGTATGTTGTCTACCTCCTTACTTACAGTATGTTGTCTACCTCCTTACTTACAGTATGTTGTCTACCTCCTTACTTACTGTATGTTGTATTCACATACATATTGTTTTGATTGAAAGGTTTTAGTCACTAAGCATTATAAATAAGTTGTACACTAGTTTATATCCATTGTCACTGTCTTGTGTCCATTCCTTGACTTAACTTTCACATGGCTATCGGAAACCCAGAGACCAAATGTAAGTCAACTTATATTTATATTATTTTAAAATGACACATAGTTCTGTGTGTGTCAGAGCATTTTGGGGTTTTATGTTTGATGTATGTTTTTTTATTGACAAAAATGCATATGCATGAACATACATGTGTACAAATCTGTGAAAAGGAAAAGCTGGAAACCTTATTTTTATTCTGGACCTTTTGTAATTACAGTTAATGATATCACAGAGATGGTATATTATAGATGTATATCATCATTGGTCGCAACCATTTTCGCCCGTTCATGTGTCTGTCATGTTGAACGTGGGAATTGTGGGTATTGTAGTACTGCAGTTAATTGTAGGCTGTCATGTTGAACGTGGGAATGCTGGGTATTGTAGTACTGCAGTTAATTGTAGGCTGTCATGTTGAACGTGGGAATGCTGGGTATTGTAGGCGCTCCAGTTTGAAGAACGTGTCGGACCTCTTTGTGATGGGCGGGGCTTTGATCCTGGAGTCGGCGGCTCTTCTCCATTGGCTAGAGAGAGAGGGCTACGGGCCACTAGGAATAACCGGGATCTCCATGGGAGGATACGTAAGGAGATGTTCTAGTGACACAATTACATTCATAAAATCTGTGTCAGAAAGAAAATTGAAGTGTGTGTGTGTGTGTGTGTGTGTGTGTGTGTGTGTGTGTGTGTGTGTGTGTGTGTGTGTGTGTGTGTGTGTAGATGGCGTCCCTGGCAGTGACCAACTGGCCTAAGCCCATCCCTCTGATCCCCTGCCTCTCCTGGTCCACTGCATCCAGTGTGTTCACCACAGTAAGATAACTATATAACCTTTATTCACTGTGTTCACCACAGTTGTGTGTGTGTGTGTGTGTGTGTGTGTGTGTGTGTGTGTGCACGTGTGTGCGCGTGTGTGCACGTGTGTGCTGAGAGGTTGAACACACAGTATAAATAAAACAAGAATTGAACATCACTGTACATGACATGACACATGTTCACTTGCTGGAGCTGGAGCCCTGAACAGTGTTTATTCACACCGTGTGTGTGTGTGTGTGTGTGTGTGTGTGTGTGTGTGTGTGTGTGTGTGTGTGTGTGTGTGTGTGTGTGTGTGTGTGTGTGTGTGTGTGTGTGTGTGTGTGTGTGTGTGTGTGTGTGTGTGTGTGTGTGTGTGTGTGTGTGTGTGTGTGTGTGCGCAGGGGGTGCTGAGTAAAGCGGTGAGCTGGAGACAGCTGGAGAAGCAGTATGCCATCAATTCAGTCTATGAGGAGGAGATCGTCCACCTGTTGGAGTACTGTGGGGTAGGTCTCCTTTTTATTGTTTTATTTCTTTATTTATCCAGGATACTAGCTGAGCGCAAGAGCTCATTTCCAGCAACGCCCTGAACACATAGACACAGACAGACATGTCCATTAGAACAGGGGTCTTCAACAGGGGGTCCGTGACCCCTAGGGGGTCCTCAGAGTTACTACAGGGCGTCCGCCAAAACCTTTTTTTTTTACATTAACCACTTGAACCCTAGCATCCCTTTTCTTAGGAGAACGTTAGCCAAAAATAGCAGGTCTACAAGCTCACAACGCCTCGCGCTGCGAGGCGTTGTGAGCTTGTAGATCTGCTATTTTTGGCAAAGAGGTATAGGTTTAGAGGAAAAAAAGAGCAGACCAAGTAAAAAAATAAACAATTTTATACAATATAGAGGGGGTCCCTGCTTTCATCTCTTTCTCAGCTAGGGGGTCCTTGGCCTGAAAACGTTGAAGACCCCTGTATTAGAACCATGGGAGCTGACCAGTACAACCACAGTGTGATACTGTTGTACTGGGAGCTGACCGGTACAACCACAGAGTAATATTTGTAACTTAAATCTTTGCTTCGGGGGGGTGGTCAAATGATTTGAGTTACAAATGTTCGCTTTAAAAATTTATATTCAAAGATTTGCAAAAATCTTCAAGATTTAAAAAAAAAATGCTAATCTGCTATTTTTGAATAGCGCAATAAATCTTAACATGACACAGATGCGTTCCCGGTCTTATAATGGATGAATCCATGAGATCAGCCAGGTACTAATCAGGTGTTATGTCTATGTCTCTCTGTTCAGGCTGATTCCTTCAAGATGGGTCTGGACCTGCTGAAGAACTCGCCGGACGGTCTGGGCTCGCTGGCTCACCTCCTGGGCCTGACCAGAGACAAGGAGCCCAAGGGCCGAGGGGCCCAGTCTGCTGCTCACCGGTCAGGGGTCATGGGTGGACCGTCTGACGGGGGCCGCGGTGCTGCTGGACTGGACACACTGCTGTCATCTGGAACAACACCACGGTAATGAGAGATTCCATGTTATTTGTGTTAGGCTGTAGTAAGGTAGAGTTCTCAAATACTGCCCGAACCCGACCTTACCCGACCAGACGTTTTCGGGCCGGCCTCAACATCTATGCTAATTAGTCGGGCCCGGCCGAGCCTTGGGTTCTGTGAAGAAAAAAATCTATTACCCCCCCAAAAAGTAAATTTCAACTGCCCCTAGTGGCCTAACGGTACAACTGCCCCTAGTGGCCGGTAAGGCCGACAGAAATGGCAGTGGATGTGTTGGATGTGTTGGATGCAGCTGAAAGTCAACTTTACTCAGGTATATAGTTTGTCGCCATCCGACCCGTGTTATTTAACACAATGGCTGCCAATGACGTATATATACGTCTTTTAATTATCAGCTGTTGTCCGCCAAAGACGTATATATACGTCATGGAAAAAAAAAAAAAAAAAAAAAAAAAAAAAATATATATATATATATATATATTTTTTTTTTGTTTTTTTTTATAATTTCAACCCTTGTCGAATTACGAACAGATTAGGAGCTAAAAATGTTCGAAGATTTGCTGCTCCATTCACTTCAATGTTAAAATTCAAACGGACAAACAATTCACTTTGTTTTTTGGTTTAAAACTACTGGTTTTGAGCTATATTGAAAATGACCTTGTTGACATTTGTGAAACCACACCTGAATCTCATCTGTGATTAGAAACCATCTGGGGATCAATCATACTGGAGGAAAAAAATCTGTGGCTACGCGAACAGGTACCAAAATCATGGCAAAACCCTGGCAGAGGCTACAGACTGTTCTGAAAAAACTCTGGCAGGCAATGTGTTAACTCATTGAGTGCCAGGATTGCCAGAATTATTTCAGAATTGATTCTGAAAAGTGCCAGAGTTTTTTTCACAGAAAACAAAAAGTGCTTAGGAAGCGAGATACAGCCTTTTTCAGTTCTAAGTTAAACAAGGAGTGGATGGAGCTGCACATCTTCAGATGATGATATCTTGGGTTCTGAACATGTTTTTTTTCATTTTTATGCTAATTTTTCAAAAACACGTCAAACACGTTAATGGCACCCAGCGCCATAGCGGTAAAAACACGTGAAACACGTTAATGGCACTCAGTGAGTTAAGAAAAACGGGCGACAATGGCCAAAACTCAATCGAAAGTGGCCTTTTTCAAGATGTTTTGGCCATTATCTCTGGAACGGAAGGTCCAATCTGCTCAGTTCAAAGCTTGCGGGACTTGTCAGAATCTAGTTATGATTATGATATGAAAATATCCTGTTATGTTTTTATACAACTAGATTCTGCCAAGTCCCGGAAAAGACGCGCTGTAATTGGCCAGTAGTCAGGAAGCTTGCCTTCTCCAAAATGGTGCCCGAGGGTGCCTCAGAGCTGGAGGAGGCGTCTACCTTTATATGTCTATGCTGTTAGCATCCTCCATGCTCTGTGTCCTCTTAGCATCCTCCATGCTCTGTGTCCTCTTAGCATCCTCCATGCTCTGTGTCCTCTTAGCATCCTCCATGCTTTGTGTCCTCTTAGCATCCTCCATGCTGACACCAGGCATCAGAAGAGCTCCGGCCCAGCCCAGAGCCCTCCTTACAGGCAGTCTTTACAGAGAGAGTCCCTGTGCTTCATGAAGGGAGTGATGGATGAATGCACTCACATGGCCAACTTCTCTGGTTAGTAGCATCACACGCATGCACATCTATCCATCCATCTATCCATCCATCTATCTATCTATATCTATCCATCTATCCATCTATCTATCCATCAGGTCTGCTCGGAGGCAGACTTATATGCCTCAAACCTTTCGTATTATGTTATTAGAATGCCTTATTCTTCATGCAAACTCAATTACAATATTGCCAAACCTCAAATAAAATATTGATGCGCCCAACATTTGTCATCACACATAAAAGACAAGAAAGACATGTGTATTTTAAACAATCTATTGTTTGGATGTATATTATATAGACGTGATACAAATTCCAACCGATCTTTATTTACTTATCACTTGTATTTAGAGCTAAATTATTAGCCTCAGTGTGTCTGCCAGTGTTGGCCACAGTTTCACATAATGATGAAAATAGACGAGCCTCCAATGTCGCTGTATTCATTCATAATATATTGATCACATGAACGCCACACAATAGCCTAATACGTCTTACCATCACCTTGATAAGGGTACAGTGTGGATGAAATCTAGCTGTGACAAGTCCAGCTGCCTAGCATCTTCCTCTGAATCTTTTCTGTGAACACTGCTAAACACACTGTCTGCTGTGTAGCGCATGGCTTACATTTGCCATATTAGGAGATCAACAGTCTCATCTATTTCCTCGATTGGCCAACCCAACTCATCGGCTTTGTGGATTTGTGAAACTTAACGTGACATTTGTGCCACGAAGCAATATAAGTGATAACGCGCATAACGGGGCTCCGTGATTTCAGTCCAAAACCGACTCGAAGTAGAGCGTGAGACATGTTTAACTGGACGGTACATCTGAATGGAGCACCGATAACATTTGGTAATACCGCTATCGCAGTTGGAGACGATGTGTACGCCTTTAACGGGCTCTACGACATAGCTCGGACGGACGTGCACGTCTTCAACTCTGTGTCTTTGCGCTGGAGGAAGTTGCCCCCGGTAACACCTACAAGAGGAGAAAATCACCTTGAGCTTAAATCCGAGAGCCATCTCCACAGGACCGTGCTGATGAGGAGATATCATCTACCTCTTTAGAGGGTCCAGTTCCTTCGTTGTGCTTCATGCATTTGATGTGGACACCCACAGATGGTCCAAACCCGAGGTTTCTGGCTCTGTTCCAGAGGGGAGGGAGAACCACTCAGCCTGTGTCTTGGGGAAGGTCATGTTTATCCATGGAGGATGGACCCAGCTGACTGGATACACTGTATCCAGTCAAGTTGGACACCACCACGATGGTCTGGTCTGTAATTATCACCAGAGGCGCTCAGCCACCTACTTCATCACGTCACTCTGCCACCATCATCGGGACAAAGATGTTTGTATTTGGGGGCCATGGGGGACCGGGGTACGACGACTACAACACCATCAGAGTGTTTGACACAGAGACAAACTGCTGGCTGAACACACCGTCTGCACAGCTTCTTCCAGAAGGACGTATAGATCATTCAGCCTTTGCCTACAATGGAGAGCTGTACATATGTGGTGGTAAATACTGGAACCAGACCTTCAGTGATCTGTGGAAATTCAGTCCAGAGACCTTCTCCTGGAAGAAGGTTGAGACCAAGGGGAAACGACCGTCTAAGATGTATGAGATGTGCTGTTGCATGGTGGGAGATCGTATCATTCTCTATGGTGCATACAACAAGCCCAATGACCTGTATATCCTAGATTTAAGTCCTAGTCTAAGGACGTTATGTAATCTAGTGGTCATTCAGTACGGTGTGGAGCAGTCTGAACTCCCACACAACATCAGGTGGGAACTGGCAGCCATGACTGGGAGTGGTGCCAAGGACTCCAGGGAAAATAGGACCTAAGGTTCAAGCATTATAGACCAAAACGTGAAGGGCCCTGTTATAGCGCCACCATGAGGCCAGTTTTTCCCTTGGCCCACTCTGGGGGTGTGCGTTCAAAGTTTCACAGAGACACGGACACAC
Source organism: Gymnoscopelus microlampas (assembly GCF_963454915.1). Taxonomy (NCBI): domain Eukaryota; kingdom Metazoa; phylum Chordata; class Actinopteri; order Myctophiformes; family Myctophidae; genus Gymnoscopelus; species Gymnoscopelus microlampas. Next base: position 47,660,116 of record NC_139955.1, read on the forward strand.
AGACGGGAGCAATAAACATAGTCTACGGCCCACCGTTGACCCGCATTCAGCCAGACGATACACTAAAATAAAATAGAATAAAACGACTCACTGGCACAGATTAATAAACCACAGATCACAGTAGAGCTCTTCACAGGTCCAATAAAACGGACCAAACCGAAATGTACCCCTAAATTGTGGTCCCATTCTGAACCGTTTAAAAAAAATTGAACGGCACCGAGCCGAGTGGACCCGTGACAATTTGGTCCGGTTCCGATTGGTTCCGCGATTTTACAGACCCGACACAGACACCCCTTCAAAAAAAGCGCACATGAAACCAATACAAAAATAAATAAATAATGCGCAGAACGGTGGACTTTATGAAATAATAGCAGACCTATTGACCAATGACCATTTTATGATTAAAGCTTTGCTTTCACCTGGTTGAGGACAACGGTGTCGGAGGAATCCATGATTGCACGTCGGAGTTTTCAAATCAGCCTGGCAGCTGCAGCTGGCTTGCCTTGTGCTGTATGGTGCGCAAACTGTGAAAGCATTGCGTAGCTCAACTTTTTTTGTTTTTTCGCTGCAGTAATCTGATCGTAGACCAGCATAATCATCACAAAAGTTTCTCTCCTGATCAGGGTCTTTTGCCGATCCACTTGGGTATTACACATAAACAGGGGTGCACATAACTTTTTAGGTCTAGTACTCAGAAGAGCACCTGGAGATGTGACTTGGTGCGCACAAAATAAATGGGAAAAAAAACGACGGTCTGCTTCCAAATTCCAAATTCCGATTTTTGCCGTTTTTTTTCTCACGCCGTTTGGTGAAGCCCCCAAGGTTGGTGCCCTGTGCTGCGCTGCTTTTATCCGCCAGATTTGGACGTTCACGGCATATTTTGCACCATTACGGTGCGTTCATCATCGGTGACGATGTGGGATAAGGGACCTGGATATTGGCAGGGGGGGGGGGCTACAATCTAACCCATTAAGACCTGGAACACATCTGTGTCACTTTAGATTTCTTTGGCTATTCGAAAATAGCAGATATACAAGCTCATAGCGCGGCACTAAGTGCCACGCTATGAGCTTGTAGATCTGCTATTTTTGAAAAATCTTGAACACATTTTTTTTTTGATTGTTTTTTTTTTTTTTTTTTAACTGTTAGGATTTAGAAAACATTTTTAAGAATCGCCTCAGGTCTTAATGGGCTAATCTAAAATGTCCCTTGTTCCTTGCAGTTCCCGTGGACCCCAGCCTCATCATCGTGGTCCAGGCTAAGGAGGACGCCTACATCCCTCGTACCGGAGTCCTCAGCCTGCAGGACATCTGGCCTGGATGTGAGGTCCGGTACCTGAACGGAGGACACATCAGTGCCTACCTGTTCAAACAGAACCTGTTCAGGTAACCTCAACATTCTACCTGTTCAAACAGAACCTGTTCAGGTAACCTCAACATTCTACCTGTTCAAACAGAACCTGTTCAGGTAACTTCAACATTCTACCTGTTCAGGTAACCGTAACATTTAAACTGTTTAAACAGAACCTGTTCAGGTAACCTGTAGATGGATAGATGTAGTGATTGACCGATTGTGTGTTTTCCTTCGGTGGCCGATATTTAGAGTATAGGGAAGTCCGATGGACGATCAAGAACCGATTACCCTTTTTTGTTCGTTTTTTTCGGCATCAGTAATAATGTGAAAATAAAAACAACAAGCAGAACCCTGGCTGCTAGTTTTCTCCCACAAACTAACAAATCTACAAGTTATGAACCTGTGCTTGGATACCAGTGCACTTGCTCATGGACATAGAAAGCTGTGATTAGTGTTCTATCTACAGATAGGCCAAAACAAATACTAATAATAATCGGCTGAAATTGAACTGATATCCATAAATCATTAGATTCATCGAAAAATTGGGCAAAAAAATAATAAAAATGGCTGTTTATATATATATATATATATTAACTATTTTACTTGCATGGACGCATTTTCGAGTCAATTGGTACTTGGTCCACATGGCCGTTGACGCGTTTTCCCCCCCGTTCACCAGGAGCGATCCAAAGATTTGCTGCTCCATTCACTTCCCTGTTAAAATATTAGCGAAATATTCTGCATCTTGGCTCCTGTGTTGTGTGTATTTGTATTTTTGGCAAAACATGCTATTTTCAACTTGCCGCAACTATGGAACGGATTACCACGTTCAGCAAATTTTCCCCCCCAAATGTGCATGTAATGAGGGGATCACCGTGCGGACAGCGTTCACAGAAAGGTGTAAAACACTAGTTTTTGCTGGCAATGGGGTGACAATTACAATTTTACTCTGCCAGTTAAAGAGTTAAAGACAAATATTGGCGCTGGTTAATCGGCCGCCCCCCCTTTACCAACTCTTGAGGACCCTCTAGGGGTCCCGGACCCCCTGTTGACGACCCCTGGTCTAAACCCAGTGTGATTGTGTCATCTCCAGGCAGGCCATCTACGACGCCTTTGACAGATATCTTCACAAGTATTCCAACACACCGCCGTAGCCACGGCGACCTCCGAGAAGACCCCTCCCTCACAGGAAGTGACCCCAGGGCTACGGTCCAATCGGCAGAGACCATGTGACTTGTCATCCCTGTCCCGGATTGGCTGGAGAAAAAGAGAACATCTCACTTGAAGGATTTGGCATTAGAAATGCTGGGTGCTAATTTGACCTATTTTGTATTAGCATCAGTTCCAGCCAGTAAATGTACATGTTTAAAATGCTGGCCTCTTCTAATTACATTTTGGGTATTTTTATAAGGAAAAAAGATGAATAGATTATATGACCTCTAGTTATGAATAGATTATGATATTTATGGCATGTTTAAACTCATGCACAGAAAAACAAACTGCCTTTCATTTGACCTATATGGAGATTTGGGTTTTGTTAACGGCCTTCAAACTAATTGCAGTATTTAGACGTTTTCCATTGAGTTTGAGCCCTTGTGGAGCGTGTGTGTGTGTGTGTGTGTGTGTGTGTGTGTGTGTGTGTGTGTGTGTGTGTGTGTGTGTGTGTGTGTGTGTGTGTGTGTGTGTGTGTGTGTGTGTTTTTGTGCGCGTGTGTGTTCCAGTCTGCATACAATGCCAAATATAATAAATGAATTAATGCCATGCATTTCTACATGTCCCCATCCTAGAAAGTAAACACAAAAAAACGTACCATTGACATAATGGAACTCGGGGTTAAAGGCACATTATGTAACTTTCCCCTGTGTTTACGTAACACAACAATACTTTTTTTTACCCATCATTTCCTGCTATATCAGCAGTTATCATCCACTACAGTAGTGTGGTGGTGTTTACCTGCAGAAACACACTGTCCTCTCACTGTAGTTCGGTGTTTTCACTGTAAGTTTTAGTAGACGGCCCAAAAACATCCCTGTCAGTGTCTACCAAACAAAAACAAACCCAACCAAAATACAGCCAGAGGACAGTGTTTCTTTAAGTAAACACCACCACACTACTGTAGTGACTGATAACTGCTGGTATAGAGGTAAAGTATGGGTCAAAAAAGTATTCATTGTTTTGTTATGAAAAAACACAGGGAAAAGCTACATACTATGCCTTTAATATTCATATGTAAACTGTAACGATTGCTAAAGTGAACACCTAGCAAGCCCGTGTCACTGTACTGACGTAGCTACTAGACTTGAAGTGACTGAAGCAGCATAATAGGCTCTGTGCACAGCAGCCATATTGGAAATTGGGCCTCTTCCTTAATTCCTTCACAGGCAATGATAAGAATGAAGGCTCTGTTCCATTTAGTGTAGCACAGCGGTCCTCAAACTGTTTAATTTCAAGGACCCCCATAACTCGGAGAGTGTATAAATGGAACCAAGTGGACACTCTCAGAGTTACACACCCATAAGGGTCCATTTGGAACCCCCTCAAGGAACCGCGAGGGTCCCTGGACCACACTTTGAGACCCACTGGTGTAGCAGAGTGTTTCCAGTGAGTCAACACCCTGACTGTTTGACCAGAATGGAACAGAGCCTTAATTAGTATCATTGGTAACACCTGTGAAGGAAAGTAAGGAAGAGGCCCAGTTTCTTAGCAATATGTCTGCTGTGCATAGAGCCTATTTGTGGATGCATGCACATGACTGTACCATACCTCAACTGTTTACCTAGCATGCTGGACCCGGTCAAATGGTTTGTGATTGGCTGGATGGCCTTTCAATCGATCCGTCTAGACCAATAGGTTTTCATGCGTCGGGGAAAACTCGGTTTCATTAAATCAATGACTACCTCAGGAACAGGGGGAGGGGCGGAGTGGAATCATGTTTGACTGAAAGTGAACACCCTTAATACCCACAGCTGTGATGCTCGGTGCTGGTAAGGTTTGTTCCATTCTGTTTAGATACTTCCTTTTGATCACTGTCTCAGTAACCTGCTCAAAAGTAGGGATACACACCCATATATATGGTATTAGACCAAATGGGCTTTAAACAATCACAGTGGGCACCGGCCCTCTTGTATTTTGGGACGTTATAATAAACCTATTAACTTAAACATTCACACAGTCAGTGATCTGTGCCAGCTGGCCTTCCTGCATTTGGCAACATTTGGCAGCTGCAACAGTGTTGCTTTTAAGCCTTATCAGTTTGAGTTGTTCTCAGTTGTCTGATATCACAGTTTGCTTTTTACATGTGAAATATGCCACTCTGCTGCCGCAAACACCCCGCCCCCCTTCATGTGAGCACGCTCAGAGCTAGATTGGGAAATCCTGGGTTGACTTAACGAGTTGGCTAACCACCAACCGTCATGTGACCACAGAGTGTGACTGTGATTCTTAGAGAAGACGGATAAAGAGACGATATCCTGGGTGTGTAGGATTTGCTTTGTAGCACAAGCCTCCGGAGGTGCCTCTTGTTTTACTCCTGAGGTGTTCCTGAGACTCCTCTAAAAACTAAATGTTCCTACTTGAATATCTCAAGACGGGCATGAGTGAAAAGCTAACTAATGTTATATACAGATGCATAAATGTCTGTAAACTAAATGTCTGTCTATCTATCTGTCTCTCATTCATACCCATGTACGTCATTAACGCGATGTCAGCAGTTTTTGACGGCATCAGGGATGCCCATATCTCTCTTTTGGTCGATCGGTCGTATGGTAGTGGGTAAGTGTTCCACACTGGGTACTCTGGGTACAATGGACATTGCACAAACTGGTGGTGGGATTCCCAACTTGCATCGTTCACGAGTAGGCGGTGCTCTTTTATAACTAATAACCCATTGATTGTAATATCTATTAGTACTGTGATAACAGGTAACACACTGGGTACTCTTAACAACAGGTACAGCGAGTAGGTACAACAGGTATTCCCAACTACAGATGTGCCACTTCAAAACTTCACATGTCCTGCCATCGCCAAGACAGTACATTTTCAGGGGATTCCCAGGGCAATAAGAGGGACAAAGAAGTGCATTTAAAATGCTGAATTATTTTGGTGATCACTGCTTTTATGATGCTAATTAATTTGAGCAACTGGTCAAATCACCTTTCGCCTCATAATGAGTCTGACACCTTGTTCAACACACATTCTTTTGTTCTCATGTATATGGATGTCTGTTGAAGGGAAAAACGGGGGTGTGTAGTGACAACTTCTTTTCAGGGGCAAAACAGTGCATTTTAAGGGCAGAAAAGGGAGGAAAACAATGCCTTTTCAGGGCACTATCAGGGAAAGAACAGTAACGTGTGAAGTTTTGGAGTGGCACATCTGTAGCATGCGTTCCCGACTAGCGTACATCGTTCCCGACGTGCGTGGTCCCCGAGTAGGCCGGTATCCCAATAATCTTTAATCTCCTGCTTTACGGCACCTGTTCTCTGAATGTGGGGACCTTGAGGAGTTAAGCATCTGTAGCTCAGATAGGGTACAAATGGACCCTTAACGGGTGAACAGTACTATGGCCGAATAGTACTGTTCACTGGTGAAGCAGTTCCATTTTCAGACCTTTCCACTTTAAGGCCGATCCAGCTGGAATAGGAAGGGTTTTGTCAAGTCTGAACAGCAAAAAACGGGTTCAAAGGGTTCAAATCTTGGCTAACAACATGAATGTTATAGAGTGCAGCTGTAAAATATCTTCACTGAAAGTTAACTGAGCTACAGGCTCGCAACATGTGTTGTGACACGTTGTGGGCTTATAGATCTACTATTTTCACTGATTGTTCACCCCCCCCCCCTAAATAAGGCTGCTAACGTGTTTAATTCCTGGAAACGGTCAGTTGCAGTAAGTCATGGTCAACAATAAGGCTTTTATCTATCTACTGTCCATGAGATAACAAATGTTGTTGACCAGTCACAGAGTTATGGAAATGAAGTGCCATGGGCTTAGGCAGAAAACATTTTTAGATATGTATTTGGCCGCGGACCCCCATCTCAAAATGTTTTGTTCCAGGGTCCCCCAGAAGCAAAGATTTGAGTTACAAATGTTTGCTTTAATATATAAAAAAAAAATGTCAAAGATTTGCAAAAAGATTTGCGATTTTTCAAAAATAGCAGATCTACAAGCTCATAGCGCGGCACTCGGTGCAGCGCTATGAGCTTGTAGATCTGCTATTTTTGAACAGCCAAATAAATCTTAAAATGACACGGATGGATGCGTTACTGGATTGAATGATTGAATTTCCAAGAAGTATATTTTTGATGTATTCTAGACCCAGAGCCGTGGAAACTTTAAGATGGAATGTTTGACATAGAATATGATCTCAACAACAAACAGGGTTAATGAGAAAAAAGCCTTAATTACTGATTGATGCCAATTTAAAAAGAATAATAGATTACTAGAGGATAGACTTGTTTTTAAAAGGTGCCAAAACTGCCAAGCCATACAGGACCTTGTCAACACTGAAATAATGATAGTATATGATTATCTGTATGTAATGTATGTACAGTATGTCTGTCTGTCTGTCCTTCACTCATCTGGACAAGCGGTCATGTGACTGACGTCACACGACGACACACGAAGTGCGGCGGTGTTGAGCGGGAACAAGTGTTGATTTAGTCGACTAAAACTGTCGAAAAATTGTCGTCGACTACGTTTTTTCACTGACGAAAAACTAAGCTATGACGACTAAGACTAAATGTGTTCACAATTTTGTCAACAAATAAAAATTAGACTGAAATGTTAGTGAGGGATCTAGTGGAGAAGAGATCCAGTAGAACTAAAAGACAAGTCATTCTATGTTTGGGTGCAAACGGGTGTTGTGCTCTGAAAATAGCAGATCTACAAGTAGGTTTGCTATTTTCAGCATGCAACCAAGTGTAAAATCAGCCATTACGACTCCATCAAGGCACCGCCAACACACATTGTATTCGACTAAATCAACTGTAGATTTAGTCGACTATAATCTTATGATATTTAGTCGACTAAAACTAGACTAAAACTAAAACATTTCAGAATGACTAAAATATGATTAAAAACTAAATGGAATTTTATTCAAAAGACTATGACTAAAACTAAATCAACATTTGCTGTCAAAATCAACACTGGCGGGAAGTCAATCAAACCAGTGTTTCTCCACAATGCTGTATAGGCCAGTGGTTCTCAAATCTTTTTCATGTCAAGGACCCCCGAAATGTCATATGTATTTGGCCTCAGACCCCGATGTATAGGATGAAAATTGTTACTGATTATTACTGAAGCTGTTAAAAACTGGTTTTCCTGGGGACCCCCTGGAACCCCCCTCAAGGACCCCTTGGGGTCCCCAGACCCCCGCTTTGAGAACCACTGCAGTAAGCAGCACTTCCAGGGGCCCCGCTTTGACCCCTTCTCCCCGAGTTGGCCCCACCGCTCCTATTGTAGAGAATGTAAAATATCAAGTGATTTCACATGACGAGGTGGCATTTATGTTTTAATCCCCCCTGTTCATAGATAAATATTTTGGCAACGTTATTAGCCCATACATGTTATCATTATGTCACAGGAATGTTTGCTCCTGGGTTTCGTCTACACCGTGTGGCTCCCATTCAGATAGAATTACTTTTCCACCACAATTAGCATGTATGTACAACATGTATATGGTCTCTGTCAGGTGGAATCCTTTTATGTCCAAAACTGTTCCTTTTTATCGTCAAGAAAAGAAAAGCTGACCTACACAAGCACAATCACAACGCCTTGTTGTGAGCCTGTAGATCGGTTATTATCACAACTTTTGTGCGTCACTCTTGATATCATAAAGTAGGGCGAATTTAACCCATTAAGGCCTGAAGCCGATTCTACAAATGTCTTTTAAATCCCAACAGTATTCTGAAAAAACGTATGTTTCTATATCAGTGGTTCTCAAACTTTTGTCAAGGACCCCCAAAATTATATGTATTTGGCCTCTGACTCCCATCTCAAAATGTTTTGTTCCAGGGACCCCCCAGAAGCAAAGAATAGAGTTAAACATTTTCGCTTTAAACAATATATATATTCAAAGATTTGCACGCATTTTCACGATTTTTCAAAAATGGCAGATCTACAAGCTCATAGTGCGGCACTCGGTGCCGCGCTATGAGCTTGTATATCTGCCATTTGTGAATAGCCAAAGTGTAAAATAATGCTTTTTTTTTTAGCTCAAATGAAAAAGTGACACAGTCTTAATGGGTTAAAAAAATAAAACATAAAAAGATGAAGTATGGAGATACCAGGTTTCTGCCTGACGGCAACGTTTATGCAGTTTTTTTTCATGTGGGAAACCCTGCTATAAGAAACCAGTGATGGACTGGTTTCCCACACTGCCAGTATAGTATAGTATATATATACATATATACACAATACATGAGTATTGCCTTTTTGAAGACATATTTTAATAAGATACGTATATGTGTGAACATCTTTGAAGTGGTCCATGAATTAATAAATAAAGGAGAGATTTCTACTTGAACCGACTTTGTTCCTCTATTCCTGAATGAATGGAACCACAGAACCTGTTGCATGTCAATAGATCTACGTTTGTGTTTGATCTTGTTCTATTTTTGTCAAGTTGTAAACAACGTTTGCCAATTTTAGTTGGTGAAAAAAGTTGGTCGATGTAGACCACCTTTTTTCACCAACAAAAACACAACATTAAAAATGGAATAACAACTAAGCTATGGAGACAAAAACTATGATTAAATACACTGGCAATGTTTGTCAACCAATAAAAACTAGACTAATGTTGGGGAGGGACTAGAGGAGAAGAGATCCAGAGTAAAACCAACACTAGCCATTTTATGCTTGGTTGTCGCGCTCCGAGAATAGCTGAGCTACAAGCTCACAACGAGCTTGTAGATCTGCTATTTTCAGCACACAGCTAAAGTATAAATCAGGCATTACGACGCCATCACGGCCAACATACATTACAGTCGACTAAATCAACTGTAGATTTAGTCGACTAAAATCATGATATTTAGTCGACTAAAACTAAACTAAAACATTCCAGATGACTAAAATATGACTGAAACTAAATGGAATGTTATTCAAAAAACTGTGATTAAAACAAATACAATATTTGTGAACTGAGACAGTACTTAAATGTTGACGTTCCTAAACTTGTGCGTCAGTGCTTCACAAACGTTTTAATTTCAAGGACCCCCAGTGTTGTAATGCATTCAGTGTACAGATCCTAACTATCAATCATGTAGCTTCATGGGGACCCCCTGGAAGGACCCCCCCCATCACATCCATGGAGGTACTGCATGTGGTCCCTGACCATTGTTTTATTTTGGAGCGACTTTGACCACAACTACAGTTGGTATTTTGTGCCATTATTATTATTATTAGTATTAGTATTATTGATTGATTGAATACTTTATTAGTCAGAAATGTAAACAGCACGTGGTACAGTCTGCGGTGGTGTAAAGTAACTAAGTACATTTACTCAAGTACTGTACTTAAGTACAATTTTGAAGCATTTTTACTTTACTGGAGCATTTTCAATTATTTTACTTCTACTTTGCATTTTGATACTTTTGTAATTTTACGTCCTGTGGATTTGTTTCCATTGTAATATTATTAAGCACAGTGGAATTGAAGACTAAAATCATTATTATTACCAGTGGTCATTTGACAAAGCTTAGTTGTGCTTAAATTCCAAAAGTAAGTTAAAAAATATATGAGTTAAAAATCCAACTACAAAGGCGCCTGTAGCGGTAGTGCTGTGTATTATGTATTTCTTGACATCTGGCTCCCTCTAGTGCCTGTTGTGTGTCATAGTCCAGTTCAGAATGCACAGCCAATCTACAATGTTTTTTACTATTTGACCTACAGTACAATCTATAGGGTTTATTTTTTGTTATAAGTGTTAAATAGCTCTACATTGTTATAGAAATCATCGCTATAGAGTGTTTGTTCAGTAACAGTGGTGAATAGCTCTATATTCTGATAGTAAGCATTGCTATAGAGTGTTCAGTAAAAGTGTTAAATAGCTCTATATTGTGATAGTAAGCATTGCTATAGAGTGTTCAGTAAAAGTGTTAAATAGCTTTATTCTGATAGTAATCATTGCTATAGAGTGTTTGTTCAGTAAAAGTGTTAAATAGCTCTATATTGTGATAGTAATCATTGCTAGAGTGTTTGTTCGTTTGTAAATATGTATATGTATCTTTATTTACTGTTAATTTCTCGTACACATTTTCTCCGATTGGTTCTGGACAACCGTGTGTGTGTGTGTGTGTATTTGTGTGTGTGTTTTCAGAAACCATAATGTTGCTGCTTCGTGTCCTCGATCTGTCATGGTCGACAGCGCTCAATTTCCTCTTCCCACGGTGCCGTTCTGTTCAGCTTGGTTCTGAACAACTGTTCTGATACAGCTGTGGTCCATATAATTCATATATGGGCAACTGGCGGCCCGGGGGGCACATGCAGCCCCCACCTTCACTTAATACGGCCCACAGGTTAATATCAGAATAGTGATATATTATTGATTTCAGCTGTTACAGTTCCAAACATGCAAAAATGACCCGCTTTAATTACTTCAGTATAGACTGAAGTAATTAAAGCGGGTAATTTTTGCATGTTTGGAACTGTAACAGCTGAAATCAATAATATATCACTATTCTGATATTAGTAGCTTAATGCTTTAAGCTTAAAACATGTTATGGTCTTTTTATGTCCAATGTATTTGTATTTAAGTTCATAAAGTTAACATAAGTATAACTAAATACATTTGGAATTAAATAAAAAAAATACTTTTCAGGATTTCAGGAAAAAATGGCAAACTAAATTCTGGATTCCAATTCAAAAATAGCAAAAATAGAAGATCTACAAGCTCAAAACGCATCGCACTGTTTTGAGCTTGTAGATCGGCTATGTTTGCTACTTTTGTGTAACATAGCATGGTGAAAAAAAAAAAAAATATGGAGAGACCGTATCTGCAATGTGGCCCTCTGGAGTGAATGTGGAAATCCCCACCCATTCACTTCTATGGAGTTGCTCGCCCAGTGCGTACTCCCTTTTTTACCCGTTCTTCTGTGTCTGTTGACGGTGAAGTCGCGGGGCTCATCCACGTCGCAATTTTATATTAATTATGGGGTCCATTTCGTTTCATTTGTACACTCTCAGAGTTACACACCGTAAGGAGCCATTTGGAACCCCCTCAAGGTTTTTTGTCTTGTCGTTTTGTAAACATAACGTTGGTAAAGGCCTGGGGCACTTCATTGGATTTGTCGGGGAAAAGGGGTACCACTGACTTACTGTGTGTGTGTGTGTGTGTGTGTGTGGGCCTAGCCTACAGGGTGTTGTGATGCGTCTAGTGCAGTAGCTAAAGGGAAGGTTGCATGCATACTACCTGCTTGCTAACCTCTCGCTTTCAGACACTGCCGCTGGCTAGCCCCCTTGTGGTGAACGGAGAAGCAGCAGCCTCTGGTGTAAGTCTTCTCCTGCCAGTACACAGCCTCTCCTTCACCAAGACTCCTGCCAGGCCTCCACGTGGCCACGCACGGTAACTGGGGCCCCCGCGGCCCCAGGCCAACGTGGCAGGGGATCTCGGAGCTGCAGTGGTCCCCAGAGGTGTGATGTGCAGGCCCCCGGTGTGGACACCGCCCTGGCATCAGCCAACCACTGCCCCCGCTGCCTTGTGGGTTAGTCTGGGAGGACAAAAGCAAAGGCTAGGGGAGCACAACCTGAGAGAAAAGCTAAAGGCTAGGGGAGCACAACCTGAGAGAAAAGCTAAAGGCTAGAGGAGCACACCCTGAGAGAAGAGCTAAAGGCTAGGGGAACACACCCTGAGAGAAGAGCTAAAGGCTAGGGGAACACACCCTGAGAGAAGAGCTAAAGGCTAGAGGAACACCCTGAGAGAAAAGCTAAAGGCTAGAGGAGCACACCCTGAGAGAAGAGCTAAAGGCTAGGGGAACACACCCTGAGAGAAGAGCTAAAGGCTAGGGGAGCACACCCTGAGAGAAGAGCTAAAGGCTAGAGGAGCACACCCTGAGAGAAGAGCTAAAGGCTAGGGGAGCACACCCTGAGAGAAGAGCTAAAGGCTAGGGGAGCACACCCTGAGAGAAGAGCTAAAGGCTAGGGGAGCACACCCTGAGAGAAGAGCTAAAGGCTAAGAAGAGCTAAAGGCTAAGAAGAGCTAAAGGCTAGAGGAACTGATGGTCCATTGTGGAACCTTGGGCCGTCAACCTTTACTTTATAGAGTGTGGAGCACAGAAGCTGTACTCCAATTAGAAGGCCGAACGTGCCATCCACTGTTTTTGATATACTGAATGCTAAAGATAAGAACCTCAGAATTCTCCAGGCGCTCAACCGAACGCTTGTTTGCATGCAGACCTAGATGTGGAGCGATTTGCCTTCGTGATATATCAGGTCGTATTGTTTTAATATCATTAATTTGCTGTTCTTTTATTCACATAGTATAAAGGGAGTCTCCCTTGTTTGTCAATAAAGATGCCTTGCGCATGTGAACGGTAATTTCTGTGTATGTCGTCTATAAACTGGACTTTAGGGTTCATTGAACCAAGAGTGACAGGTCAACCACGGCACATCAGCTGGTGACCGTGACCCTGTCCAGTCCAGACGACCGCTGGATCCATAAGATCCAAACAACAATTCGCCCATACACTATGTGCTACAATTCCTTGGGGCCCCAGGAAGGGTACACGCGGTGCTATATGTGAATTGTATTATACCAAATTTAGGTCAATTGTTACAGATAATGTGTAAAAATGATTGTTTGCATGTGAAGTCACCACTGAACAGCAGATTGAATGACCTTTGTATTAAACTAGGCTTTGAACTCCCTATACCCCATGATGTCCCGTTAGGTTGGCTGGGTGGACAGTTTATCCTCCCAGCAACGGCCCCGAGTTTACGCCGGGTTCAAAGGAAAAGATAGCGTATGCCTATGTTTAGCTCCGGCATCCGAGCGAGGTGATGTTAAGGACTGTAAATGCGGCCTTGATCAAAAATACTACATGTTTAGCTCCGGCATCCGAGCGAGGTGATGTTAAGGACTGTAAATGCGGCCTTGATCAAAAATAATACATGTTTAGCTCCGGCATCCGAGCGAGGTGATGTTAAGGACTGTAAATGCGGCCTTGATCAAAAATAATACATTTGTTTAGGTTTAAATTAGGCTTTGAACTCCCTATACCCCATGATGTCCCGTTAGGTTGGCTGGGTGGACAGTTTATCCTCCCAGCAACGGCCCCGAGTTTACGCCGGGTTCAAAGGAAAAGATAGCGTATAGCCTAAGCTCAAATTAGTACATTCGAATGTCATGTCTATTGTTGTTTTATGTATGTTGTTGTCATGTTTATTGTCGCTTTATGTATGTCGTTGTCATGTTTATTGTCGTTATATGTATGCTGTCGTCTTGTACATGAAGTCCAGTATTGTGCCTAACTACAGCCCTGAGGTAGTGTTACCTTAAATAGCCCTTACAGCTGCCTGCAGTTTCACCTCAGCCATTTGGACATTGCCGATCTACAAGCTCACTAGCTATTCCATTTACTAGCAATCCGAGCTGGTGGATCTGATATTTTCAAGGGAAAATTGTGCATGTCAGGTCTGAGAAATTGTGATCGGGGACAGCCTGCTTGTTTTACATTTCTAACTAAGTGTTTCACTCCACTCTGATACCAGCGTTTGTTTTGGCAGTGGATAGTGTCTGCTCTGTGAGCACTTTTGTTTAGTGATTTTGTCCTACTTAGGAATGCAAGCAAGGAAGATAACCACCTGCTCAGTAGTGGAAGGTCACAAAGTACTTTTACTCAAGTGTCTTACTTGAGTACATTTTGAGGTTCTCCATTTATACTTCACCAGAGTAGTTCCAGTTTCCAATACTTTTACTTCTACTCGACTACATTTCAGAGGCTATTATTGTATTTTTACTTCAGCATTATTGCTGGAAACCTTGAATATTTAAAACCCATAATAATAATAAAGAAAAAGCCAATTTGACCATGTGGATAAGTTAGTAGAGTGTTAAGTGTTCAAATAAATAAAAATATATAGAAATATAAAATAATAATTGTAATAATAATAATAATAAGTGCATAATCATTTTGCCCAAACGCTTCTATGCATTGATACATTATTATGTATATGTATATATATATTTTTTTTTATTACAACTATCTCAGACTTTAGAAATGGGTTGGTTTCACATTCGGGGACTGCAACAATGGTTGGCGGACGGTCATTTCTTTCTATGAACTGGAAACATGCAGTTGGAGGCATTAAAAACTGAAAGAGACTGTGAAAGCAGAGGGGCACCAACATTGCAAACTGCAGTGTTCACAAGACGCACTTCCGATGACACCTATGGCAACCAGAGAGCAAGCCTTGGGAAAGCTTGCATGACTTTTGACAAACTTTTATCTGTTACAGACACTGGAACTACTATGCCATGGGGAAGGACACACTTTCTAAACAAGCAGTGGAATATATGAAGCAAGGTTGACTTACTGCTAATCGTTGTTGTTGGGGCCTAGACATGTGTAAACAAATACATTTTCTATCGCTCTGGGTAGGACACAACACATTTTTATTTGTACAAATAAGGTACACTAGAGAAGTGACAAACCTGATACTTATAAACGCCCAATGTAGTTAAAAAAAAAAAAACGTTTCTGTTCTGAAAAAAGGGGTAGTTGCACTAATATATTATAGCGTAACCATGACTGTGCATAGATTGCAGTTTCAAAAGAACAAATAATAACAGTGCCCCTAGTAATATAAAATAATATTACTTATGTGTAGTGACTTCATAGACTAGCAAAATTGAAATAGCTTAATAAGTGGACAACAACCAAATTGAAGTGAAACTGTTGTAATGTGTAGTGTTGAATAGAATGCCACAATCAAACTATATATTTTCGAATTAAACTAAAATATGCAGGCCAATGTCAAATAAGTGAACTGAATGGAAACATGCTGCGTTCTTCAATCAAGTCCATTTTTAAATAAGTGCTGGTGTTTTGCCATAAATAATCTAAGTGGCTTTTCAGAGGCATACACGTCTCAATCTGAAACCATGTATTCAATTTTTTTAATATATATTATATTATAATTTCTGAATAAAGACTATACATGTAGGAAAAAAATAAGGGAGAAGATTAGGTTGATTTTAGTGGCGAGCAGCTCAAATTTTTCCATTTCGACACGGTGCAGTGAGTGGTCCGTTCTTATCAAGATGTTTACAGTTAAACAATCACGAGCACGTTGGGTGATGCTTGGCAGAACATTTATGACTACAGACAGTAGCTGCACGGTTCACGGCCTCTGAAGGGTGCACACTTCGGGGTGGTGTACTTGGTGGCTTCTGTCATGCTATTTTGATGTGATAAACCGAAAGCGAAACTATATGTTTGTTTGTGGTGCTCAGAATATCTCCCTGTTATGTTAATGGTCAGTGCTTTGGAGTACATTATGAGAACATGCCGGGTTTTGGTTGCAGAGTGGATGTCAAGTGATTTCATACATTGCTGACATTTGCTTTGCAGTTTGTTGCCAGTTGCGGTGGACTGACTGAAAACTACACTGTCTTCAAAAGAGTCCATACTTTACATCATCGATCGTGGCGCAAAATGTATCCAATTTCTTTGCTGATCATTGACCGAACTTTTATTCCTATTGCCAGGTTACCACTGATTGACCAAGGGTAGTGGGGAGGTCCGAAAGACTTAAGTGTGTTAAGGTTGTTTATGTTGTGGTTAACCTTCCATTTCTCTAAAATAGGTCGACTGCTTGCAGGAGAGACGTGTACACTTTTGCTGTCGTTAACCCTCCATTTCTCTGAAACAGGTCATTGGGTGCAGAAGAGAATTGTACAATGTTGTACAGCCCGAGAATAATGTCGATTGACCTGTGCATAAGGCACAGGAAAGTTGTTTTGTTGTGTTTCCTATTACATGTTGTGAACGGTCAAGGAGGGTGGCACCCTGGCCTCTGCAAAATTCCTATGCTGTGTGCCCCGCCGGGTGGCAGGTCAAGGAGGGAAATAGTATGATAGCAAATGTATAGTATACTTGAGATAGTGTAGTATTATATATAATGTTAAGTGTCTATACTAAGTTCATACTTGTAGAAGCATTCATGTCGAAGTATGTAATGTTGCCTTTAACCTTTGTTAAATTAATGTGCTTAGACTTATGGCAGGGTGACCGGGGCAGCTGATGGGCAGGTTAACTGTTGGTATTTATCTATATATACTGTATATCTATGTGATGTTTCGCCATGCATAGATATGTATATATGCAGAGTACCGGCGGTTGGCCTGTTCGTTAGCTGTATTGGTCACTCATCTATATATACTGTATATCTATGTGATGTTTCGCCATGCATAGATATGTATATATGCAAAATAGTTGACCTCTCGATCAATCTGTCATTGTCAACGGTTGCGTTTGACACTTAAGTGTAAGGAAGGAGAGACAGTGACACGCACACACAGTCCATTGCATGGAAGGAGAGACAGTGACACGCACACACAGTCCATTGCATACACAGATCAAAGACTCACCACCTGGGCCCCCATGCTGAACTTGACGAAGAACACCCCTGCACGATATCTGTGCCCCGACTTTTGACCTCAAGGAGGGTACGGATCTGACTGGCGCTTGGGGTTTGGGCCCCTGTGTATAATACGGGGGGCTCCGGTCTCAGGCACTGGTAGGAACCTCCTCCGCCCCAGGAGGGTACGGACCCGGGGGCTTGGGAATGGGACCTCCGGCTCATTCAGTGCCAAGTACATTAGTTAATGGCGCTGGATGGGTTGGGGGGGGGGGGGGGGGGGGGCTAGTCTTGGACTCTATCGGAACCTCCTCCTCCGGGCTCGGAAAAGTGACCACCTCAACCGGAGTGTCTATACTAAGTTCATACTTGTAGAAGCATTCATGTCGAAGTATGTAATGTTGCCTTTAACCTTTGTTAAATTAATGTGCTTAGACTTATGGCAGGGTGACCGGGGCAGCTGATGGGCAGGTTAACTGTTGGTATTTATCTATATATACTGTATATCTATGTGATGTTTCGCCATGCATAGATATGTATATATGCAGAGTACCGGCGGTTGGCCTGTTCGTTAGCTGTATTGGTCACTCATCTATATATACTGTATATCTATGTGATGTTTCGCCATGCATAGATATGTATATATGCAAAATAGTTGAGCTCTCGATCAATCTGTCATTTTCAACGGTTGCGTTTGACACTTAAGTGTAAGGAAGGAGAGACAGTGACACGCACACACAGTCCATTGCATACACAGATCAAAGACTCACCACCTGGGCCCCCATGCTGAACTTGACGAAGAACACCCCTGCACGATATCTGTGCCCCGACTTTTGACCTCAAGGAGGGTACGGATCTGACTGGCGCTTGGGGTTTGGGCCCCTGTGTATAATACGGGGGGCTCCGGTCTCAGGCACTGGTAGGAACCTCCTCCGCCCCAGGAGGGTACGGACCCGGGGGCTTGGGAATGGGACCTCCGGCTCATTCAGTGCCAAGTACATTCGTTAATGGCGCTGGATGGGTTGGGGGGGGGGGGGGGGCCTAGTCTTGGACTCTGTCGGAACCTCCTCCTCCGGGCTCGGAAAAGTGACCACCTCAACCGGAGGAATTGGAGAAGAAGAAACCAAAATGCATATTACAAGAAAAAAACAAATTAAAAAATAATATTACACGCTTTAGAATAGTTGCTTGTAAAGGAAAACTCAGTGGGAGTGCCCCACTGAGGGACCCTAAGTTTAGCTATACACTTGTTGGAATCAAATGACAAATGTTGTGTTGTAATTGTCCCCAATAAGAGCTCATGTCCAGATGGTAGGTTTGGGACTGCCCCAGCCTAGTTCAGAGTTTCCCCTTTAAAGAAAAGGGTTTTCCTCGGCTCACATGGCTCAAAAAGAAAAAAATGGGACCTGATTTTTAAACATGCAATATGTTATGCTATAAAGTAATTGCTATAAAATACTGTTCACATTATGGTGTTGTGGGTACTAAATTCGTACCCAAGGAGGGGTTGATGGTCCATTGTGGAACCTTGGGCCGTCAACCTTTACTTTATAGAGTGTGGAGCACAGAAGCTGTACTCCAATTAGAAGGCCGAACGTGCCATCCACTGTTTTTGATATACTGAATGCTAAAGATAAGAACCTCAGAATTCTCCAGGCGCTCAACCGAACGCTTGTTTGCATGCAGACCTAGATGTGGAGCGATTTGCCTTCGTGATATATCAGGTCGTATTGTTTTACTATCATTAATTTGCTGTTCTTTTATTCACATAGTATAAAGGGAGTCTCCCTTGTTTGTCAATAAAGATGCCTTGCGCATGTGAACGGTAATTTCTGTGTATGTCGTCTATAAACTGGACTTTAGGGTTCATTGAACCAAGAGTGACAGGTCAACCACGGCACATCAGAACACACCCTGAGAGAAGAGCTAAAGGCTAGGGGAGCACACCCTGAGAGAAGAGCTAAAGGCTAGGGGAGCACACCCTGAGAGAAGAGCTAAAGGCTAGGGGAGCACACCCTGAGAGAAGAGCTAAAGGCTAGGGGAGCACACCCTGAGAGAAGAGCTAAAGGCTAGGGGAGCACACCCTGAGAGAAGAGCTAGAGGAGCACACCCTGAGAGAAGAGCTAAAGGCTAGGGGAGCACACCCTGAGAGAAGAGCTAAAGGCTAGAGGAGCACACCCTGAGAGAAGAGCTAGAGGAGCACACCCTGAGAGAAGAGCTAAAGGCTAGGGGAGCACACCCTGAGAGAAGAGCTAAAGGCTAGGGGAACACACCCTGAGAGAAGAGATAAAGGCTAGAGGAGCACACCCTGAGAGAAGAGATAAAGGCTAGGGGAGCACACCCTGAGAGAAGAGCTAAAGGCTAGAGGAGCACACCCTGAGAGAAGAGCTAAAGGCTAGAGGAGCACACCCTGAGAGAAGAGCTAAAGGCTAGAGGAGCACACCCTGAGAGAAGAGCTAAAGGCTAGAGGAGCACACCCTGAGAGAAGAGCTAAAGGCTAGAGGAGCACACCCTGAGAGAAGAGCTAAAGACTAGAGGAGCACACCCTGAGAGAAGAGCAACGTGCTGGCAGGAGCACCATAAGCAGTCGTCCAACAGTTGAGTATGTCTTGTATAAATAGTTTTATATGTCTTGGAAAAATAGTTGTATATGTCTTGTATAAATGGCAGTAAAATAGTTGTATATGACTTGTAAAAATAGTCGTATATGTCTTGCATAAATGGCAGTGTATGTAATGTAAAGATAGTTGTATATGACTTGTATAAATGGCAGTAAAATAGTTGTATATGACTTGTACATGTTTTTGTATATGACTTGTATAAATGGCAGTAAAATAGTTGTATATGACTTGTATAAATGGCAGTAAAATAGTTGTATATGACTTGTATAAATGGCAGTAAAATAGTTGTATATGACTTGTAAAAATGTTTGTATATGACTTGTATAAATGGCAGTAAAATAGTTGTATATGTCTTGTATAAATGGCAGTGTATGTATTGTAAGAATAGTTGTCTTCTTGCATACCGTCTTGTAAAAATGGTTGTATATGACTTGCATAAATGGCAGTATATGTCTTGTAAAAATAGAAACCTCTCACTTTCAGACACTGCCGCTGGCTGGCCCCCTTGTGGTGAACAGAGAAGCAGCCTCTTGTCTTGTTACATGTCTTGTAAAAATAGTTGTATGTCTTCTTGCATAAATAACAGTGTATGTATAGCATAAATAGTTGTGTATGTCTTGTATAAATAGTTATGTATGTCATGTATAAATAGTTATGTATGTATTGTATAAATAGTTGTGTATGTCTTGTATAAATGGCAGTGTATGTCTTGTATAATTGGAAGTAAAATAGTTGTATATGACTTGTATAAATGGCAGTAAAATAGTTGTATATGACTTGTAAAAATTGTTGTATATGACTTGTATTAATGGCAGTAAAATAGTTGTATATGACTTGTAAAAATGTTTGTATATGACTTGTATACATGTCAGTAAAATAGTTGTATATGTCTTGTAAAAATTGTGGTATATGACTTGTAAAAATCGTTGTATATCTCTTTTATAATTGGCAGTAAAATAGTTGTATATGTCTTGTATAAATGGCAGTGTATGTCTTATTGCTTAAATGGCAGTGTATATGTCTTGTATAAATGGCAGTGTATGTCTTGTAAAAATAGTTGTATATGTGTCTCCCCGTAGTGACAGCAGAGTCACTGCCCATCTTTCGCCGCAGACTGAAAACCCTCCTCTTCAGGAAACACTACCCTTCCTCTTCGCCTTGCCTGCTTGTTGTTAACTAGTTGTATAAACTCTTGTTTTATAGGATCTTGTTTATTCGATACACTTATTAGATTTTTCCTATTTGTCCCATCTGTTTAAGAAAGTAGGTAGCTGATATATTGCACTTTTACCTTAGCGCTAGGTACAGTATACTCTTAGTTGCTTGTTTTAGAAGAGAATGCACTAAAGACTTCTGGTGATATAGTAGTAGTTTCGTTCCCTACCTATATACCGTATAAATGGCAGTAAAATAGTTGTATATGACTTGTATAAATGGCAGTAAAATAGTTGTATATGACTTGTATTAATGGCAGTAAAATAGTTGTATATGACTTGTAAAAATTGTTGTATATGTCTTGCATAAATGGCAGTATATGTCTTGTAAAAATAGAAACCTCTCGCTTTCAGACACTGCCGCTGGCTGGCCCCCTTGTGGTGAACAGAGAAGCATTCTCTTGTCTTGTTACTATGTCTAAAAATAGTTGTATGTCTTCTTGCATAAATAACAGTGTAGTATAAATAGTTGTGTATGATTTGTATAAATAGTTATGTATGTCTTGTATAAATAGTTATGTATGTCTTGTATAAATAGTTGTGTATGTCTTGTATAAATGGCAGTGTATGTCTTGTATAATTGGAAGTAAAATAGTTGTATATGACTTGTAAAAATCGTTGTATATCTCTTTTATAATTGGCAGTAAAATAGTTGTATATGTCTTGTATAAATGGCAGTGTATGTCTTGTAAAAATAGTTGTATATGTGTCTCCCCGTAGTGACAGCAGAGTCACTGCCCATCTTTCGCCGCAGACTGAAAACCCTCCTCTTCAGGAAACACTACCCTTCCTCTTCGCCTTGCCTGCTTGTTGTTAACTAGTTGTATAAACTCTTATTTTATAGGATCTTGTTTATTCGATACACTTATTTGATTTTTCCTATTTGTCCCATCTGTTTAAGAAAGTAGGTAGCTGATATATTGCACTTTTACCTTAGCGCTAGGTACAGTATACTCTTAGTTGCTTGTTTTAGAAGAGAATGCACTAAAGACTTCTGGTGATTAGTAGTTTCGTTCCCTACCTATGTTGAATGCACTTATTGTATAAGTCGCTTTGGATAAAAGTGTCTGCTAAATGACTGTAATGTAATTTGTCTTGTAAAAATAGTTGTGTATGTCTTGTAAAAAATAGTTGTATATGACTTGTACATGTTTTTGTATATGACTTGTATAAATGGCAGTAAAATAGTTGTATATGACTTGTATAAATGGCAGTAAAATAGTTGTATATGACTTGTATAAATGGCAGTAAAATAGTTGTATATGACTTGTAAAAATGTTTGTATATGACTTGTATAAATGGCAGTAAAATAGTTGTATATGTCTTGTATAAATGGCAGTGTATGTATTGTAAGAATAGTTGTCTTCTTGCATACCGTCTTGTAAAAATGGTTGTATATGACTTGCATAAATGGCAGTATATGTCTTGTAAAAATAGAAACCTCTCACTTTCAGACACTGCCGCTGGCTGGCCCCCTTGTGGTGAACAGAGAAGCAGCCTCTTGTCTTGTTACATGTCTTGTAAAAATAGTTGTATGTCTTCTTGCATAAATAACAGTGTATGTATAGCATAAATAGTTGTGTATGTCTTGTATAAATAGTTATGTATGTCATGTATAAATAGTTATGTATGTATTGTATAAATAGTTGTGTATGTCTTGTATAAATGGCAGTGTATGTCTTGTATAATTGGAAGTAAAATAGTTGTATATGACTTGTATAAATGGCAGTAAAATAGTTGTATATGACTTGTAAAAATTGTTGTATATGACTTGTATTAATGGCAGTAAAATAGTTGTATATGACTTGTAAAAATGTTTGTATATGACTTGTATACATGTCAGTAAAATAGTTGTATATGTCTTGTAAAAATTGTGGTATATGACTTGTAAAAATCGTTGTATATCTCTTTTATAATTGGCAGTAAAATAGTTGTATATGTCTTGTATAAATGGCAGTGTATGTCTTATTGCTTAAATGGCAGTGTATATGTCTTGTATAAATGGCAGTGTATGTCTTGTAAAAATAGTTGTATATGTGTCTCCCCGTAGTGACAGCAGAGTCACTGCCCATCTTTCGCCGCAGACTGAAAACCCTCCTCTTCAGGAAACACTACCCTTCCTCTTCGCCTTGCCTGCTTGTTGTTAACTAGTTGTATAAACTCTTGTTTTATAGGATCTTGTTTATTCGATACACTTATTAGATTTTTCCTATTTGTCCCATCTGTTTAAGAAAGTAGGTAGCTGATATATTGCACTTTTACCTTAGCGCTAGGTACAGTATACTCTTAGTTGCTTGTTTTAGAAGAGAATGCACTAAAGACTTCTGGTGATATAGTAGTAGTTTCGTTCCCTACCTATATACCGTATAAATGGCAGTAAAATAGTTGTATATGACTTGTATAAATGGCAGTAAAATAGTTGTATATGACTTGTATTAATGGCAGTAAAATAGTTGTATATGACTTGTAAAAATTGTTGTATATGTCTTGCATAAATGGCAGTATATGTCTTGTAAAAATAGAAACCTCTCGCTTTCAGACACTGCCGCTGGCTGGCCCCCTTGTGGTGAACAGAGAAGCATTCTCTTGTCTTGTTACTATGTCTAAAAATAGTTGTATGTCTTCTTGCATAAATAACAGTGTAGTATAAATAGTTGTGTATGATTTGTATAAATAGTTATGTATGTCTTGTATAAATAGTTATGTATGTCTTGTATAAATAGTTGTGTATGTCTTGTATAAATGGCAGTGTATGTCTTGTATAATTGGAAGTAAAATAGTTGTATATGACTTGTAAAAATCGTTGTATATCTCTTTTATAATTGGCAGTAAAATAGTTGTATATGTCTTGTATAAATGGCAGTGTATGTCTTGTAAAAATAGTTGTATATGTGTCTCCCCGTAGTGACAGCAGAGTCACTGCCCATCTTTCGCCGCAGACTGAAAACCCTCCTCTTCAGGAAACACTACCCTTCCTCTTCGCCTTGCCTGCTTGTTGTTAACTAGTTGTATAAACTCTTATTTTATAGGATCTTGTTTATTCGATACACTTATTTGATTTTTCCTATTTGTCCCATCTGTTTAAGAAAGTAGGTAGCTGATATATTGCACTTTTACCTTAGCGCTAGGTACAGTATACTCTTAGTTGCTTGTTTTAGAAGAGAATGCACTAAAGACTTCTGGTGATTAGTAGTTTCGTTCCCTACCTATGTTGAATGCACTTATTGTATAAGTCGCTTTGGATAAAAGTGTCTGCTAAATGACTGTAATGTAATTTGTCTTGTAAAAATAGTTGTGTATGTCTTGTAAAAAATAGTTGTATATGACTTGTATAAATGGCAGTAAAATAGTTGTATATGACTTGTATAAATGGCAGTAAAATAGTTGTATATGACTTGTATTAATGGCAGTAAAATAGTTGTATATGACTTGTATTAATGGCAGTAACATAGTTGTATATGTCTTGTATTAATGGCAGTAAAATAGTTGTATATGATTTGCAAAAAATAGTTGTATATGACTTGTATAAACGTTGTATATGTTTCGTATAAATACTTGCGAATGGCTTGTATAAATAGTTGTGTATGTGTCACCTGTGGACATGAACTTGACAATGAATGGATGTAAACAGAGACAATATACTGTATGGACCGAGTTATGATGGATGGAAGGGTGTTATACTGGTGAGTGCCTGTGTTGGTTCTATGTTTCCCCTTTCCCGCTGCAGGTAATGAGAGGGCGGTGAAACAGACGGAGGTGATACCTGACGCCCCGTTATTGGATGGCAGCGGTATAAAGGAGGCATTATTCGGCAGCATGAGTCAGAGGGACACGCCGCTGACTGCACCAGACGCCGACACCACGCTGCACGCCACCACGACCACAGTGCTCGCCCGACAACACTGCTTAAAAAGGTACGTTACCCACGAGATCCAGCTTTGTGTAAGTGTGGTGTTATATTGCAAATCTGACCGTTACTTACGAGCCTTATCCTCCTTCCCAGTGTCCGCTCGTGGATGCCGCAGAACAGCGTTGATCGCACCCGACGTCCCGCTGAGGATCGCTGCGACCACGCATTATGATTATGTTACATGCCAGCCAACCCGGCCTAAAAGCGACGGTCCTTCCGAGCTCTATCAGCATTGTGTGAGTGTGACGCTACGTTGATTTCTGCCACCATCACTTACAGAGCCCCTGTTTCCTCCTCAGTTTCTACCTACGGACGTGGCCCACGTTCGTCATCACGCTTGGTGCCTTGGTCCTGGATCGCCACGGCCCAACAGACTTCAACGCGGCTCTGAATTGCCACGGGACACACGCTGCTTACCGGGACTTGTTGCCAGGCAACCTACGCCACATGCAGGGCTTCTCCTCGTCCGGACCCCCGATTGGAGAAGGCACAGTGGCGTCACTCTGCCCGGCTGGGCCTCCATTGGAAGAGGACTGAGATTGAGCACCTGGGCTCTGGAGCTGTGAGTTTGGGATTTAGGTTTAGTTGTATATTAACACATTCACCGCCAAAGAAGGACATGTCCGTCTTTTGGTCTTTTTATTGATTTATCGTAAATTGCACTGTTGCGCAGCCTGTCCGTTAATACGGTAGCTCTAGGTGAACGAAAAACAAAAAAATCACGTGATCAGTCATGTAAAAAGCCGACGGTGGAAGGAGGAGTTTTGTGTGCCCATTGCCCAAACAATTTCAGAGAGAGACAGTAAAACAAATAGAGATCGGAGTAAGAAGAGACAGTTTGAGAAAGGTAAGAGTATTTTTGAGTGTGAATGAGTGAGACAGGTGAGTCAGACAGGTTGAGATAGGTTGAGTGTGTGAGATAGTGTTTGAAAGTGCGTGAAAGTGTGTCAGAGGAGCGTAGCAGAGCATAGCGGAGGGGAGAGGAGAGGCGATTGCTTGGTGAGAGGAGAGGAGATAGAGATTGCGTGTTGTGATCGAGGAGAGGAGAAGAGAGGCAAACAGATTCAGATTTATTGTCATTTAGATGCACTGTTTAGGTACATACATGTGAAACACTTGCGCTCGTAAACTCCAATACAATAAAAGCATGATAAAACAACTTAAAAACACTCAATAAAAGTAAACACAGGGCAAGAATATCAGTCAAGAAAGTGCCTAGTGCAGAGTACACTGTTGAGCCCTATCCCCCCGTCAAAAAAATAGAATAAAAATAGCAGATCTACAAGCTTGTAGATCTGCTATTTTTATGGCATCACACAAATGAGTTGCAAATCAGGTCAACCCACACATGTACCCGCTGGCCTTCTAATGTAGCTACAGTATAAAGAAGCTGACTGAAACATAAACTGTGTGCCATTCCAAAGCCGTGAGGCTGTTAGTAGGAGCATATTCCACATGTACATAATATTTACCAAGTATTTGTATTTTTACTGTGATTTCAGACACACAGTCGAGTGAGGCAGAGCCCACGTGTTCTACTCCTGTAACACCTGTCGGCACTAAAAGAGGTAAGCACTTTTTCTGTTTGTAACACGTTTACCACATGAATACAAAATATGTATTTTATGGTAATTATGTATTACTATAATTTAGAGCTTGTAAGAGCGGTCCAGCTGCAGATCCTGTGGATGAGTGGTCTGACACAGACTGGCATCCGACCGTCATCCCCTTTACTGCCGGGAATCCAGGCCCTCAAGGTGCTGCTGCTGAGCTCCAGGCCGACCGCCCTGTCGACTTCCTGGAGCTGCTACTCTCTGATGTTCTGCTCCAGGAGATCTGTCATCAGACCAACATCTATGCTGAGTGGAGCATTTCAGAGCTGCCACATGCCAGAGGGAATGCGTGGAATTCGTTGACCGTTGGAGAGCTGAATATGGCATCAAGTCAGACATGCTGTGTGACTCTGCAACCAGCTACCACTACCACCTGTGATGGCAGTGTCATGGCGGGCCAAGGAAGCCAAGATCGTCACTATGATTTCCACATTCCACAAGGACGAAATGATCACTGTGGACACAAAGAAGAAAGGCCACAGAGAGAAGGTGTCAACAGTGAAGCCAGTGTGCGTTGCGTCGTACAATCAATACATGAATTGTGTTGATAAGTGTTGTGATTTCGGTTGACCATACATATGGTTCCTAAGAGTCTCCATCTATAAGGGTGGGGGTGAGTGAAGGTTTCTGTTGAGACGCACGTGCGGAGAACCAGTTGACACCAGGCAGTATCACACGACAAGCTCTCAAGTTTAATACACACATAGAGAATATATACAGTATTGTACAGTGGACACATGACGTGACCAATTATGAGGAGGGGGGTGTTGGGGTTGAGGAGGGGGATGGCCTACTGCAATCCTCTTTCAAACAAACAGTTGGAGTACTAATAATAGAGCCATTTCATAATTATGCAATATATATCTATAATTTTGAAAGGAAGCGTATATGAGCTTTAGAATATTGAGATTTGGTTTGACTGAAGTAGACATTTTTCTCATGTCGTCATGTGGACGCACATGCCGGAAGAGAAAAAGCCTACCAAGCCTAGTTGCAAGTTCAAAATAAACTTCATCAGTTTAGTTAAAGGGAGGTCTGAAAGACTTAAGTGGAAATTCTGTGACTGAAACATATCAGTGTCTCGCTGACTATTTATTTCAGTGGTTGGTCATGACTTTAACATAATGTCATGTCTTTGAAAATGTCTCAATGGTGTGTTAACAAATATTTCTTCTCCACAGTGTGAATGTTTTTGGATTGTATGACTAACAACTAACAACAAACTAACTTTTACACTCTATGGACTCGTATGGACTCATGAAAGGCAAAGCCGTTTTCTTTACAAAATAACCTTGCTTCCTCTACAGTTCAAAGAGGCCCACATGTGGAAATGGTGAGTATTAAGTAATAGACACACCGTAGGAACACTTTCTATGCACCATAGATGCAGAACTTAATATTGTTAAAGATTTTTATAAAACATAGTTTGATAATAACATTTAATATATAGACGGAGACTCTTAGGGACCATATGTATGGTCAACCGAAATCACAACAATAATTGTGACCAGAACCTGGCATACTACCTCTTCACCAGGAAGACGAAGAAGTGGCCAAGAAATGTGTTGTTTACCTTATCTTATCCTTATCTATAAATGAGGAGGGGGGTGAGGAAGAAGATGATGACCCAGCTGGACCCAGCCCGAGGGCCCCACAAAGCACAGACCTTGACAGCAGACCGGATGGCAACACTGCTGCCCATGAACTGGTGCGGTTCCAAGCCTCTCTCAAAAAGCCTAGACCAACTAGGAAATGCAGAGTCTGTGCCCGTAACGGAAAACGGAAGGAAACAAGGTTTTACTGCAAAGGCTGTAAGGTCCCCTTGCATGTGGGTCAATGTAACACAGTTTATCACTCTAAGAAGGAATATTTTTGATATGATTTATTTTTGCTTAACTGTCAAAAATAGTTGTGTGTGTCTCGTATAAATATACTGGCAAGTGCCTGTGTTGGTTCCATGTTCCCCCTTTCCCGCTGCAGGTAATGAGAGGGCGGTGAAACAGGCGGAGGTGATACCTGACGCCCCGTTATTGGATGGCAGCGGTACTGTATAAAGGAGGCATTATTCGGCAGCGCGAGTCAGAGGGACACACCGCTGACTGCACCAGACGCCGACACCACGCTGCACGCCACCACGACCACGCTGCTCGCCCGACAACACTGAGCCCCTGCTGATATGCCAGTTAACCCTGCTTAAAAAGGTACGTTACCCACGAGATCCAGCTTTGTGTGAGTGTGGTGTTATATTGCAAATCTGACCGTTACTTACGAGCCTTATCCTCCTTCCCAGTTTCTGCTCCTGGACGGCGCAACGCAGCGTTGATCGCACCCGACGTCCCGCTGAGGATCGCCGCGACCACGCAGATTGATTACTGCTACATGCCAGCTAACCCGGCCTAAAAGCGACGGTCCTTCCGAGCTCTAACAGCATTGTGTGAGTGTGACGCTACGTTGATTTCTGCCACCATCACTTACAGAGCCTCTGTTTCCTCCTCAGTTTCTATCTACGGCCGTGGCCCACGTTCGTCATCACGCTTGGTGCCTTGGTCCTGGATCGCCACGGCCCAACAGACTTCAACGCGGCTCTGAATTGCCACGGGACACACGCTGCTTACCGGGACTTGTTGCCAGGCAACCTACGCCACATGCAGGGCTTCTCCTCGTCCGGACCCCCGATTGGAGAAGGGACAGTGGCGTCACTCTGCCCGGCTGGGCCTCCATTGGAAGAGGACTGAGATTGAGCACCAGGCTCTGGAGCCGTGAGTTTGGGATTTAGGTTTAGTTGTATATTAACACATTCACCGCCAAAGAAGGACATGTCCGTCTTTTGGTCTTTTTATTGATTTATCGTAAATTGCACTGTTGCGCAGCCTGTCCGTTAATACGGTAGCTCTAGGTGAACGAAAAACAAATATCACGTGATCAGTCATGTGATCACCCAAAGGTGTTAAAAAGCCGACGGTGGAAGGAGGAGTTTTGTGTGCCCATTGCCCAAACAATTTCAGAGAGAGACAGTAAAACAAATAGAGATCGGAGTAAGAAGAGACAGTTTGAGAAAGGTAAGAGTATTTTTGAGTGTGAATGAGTGAGACAGGTGAGTCAGACAGGTTGAGATAGGTTGAGTGTGTGAGATAGTGTTTGAAAGTGCGTGAAAGTGTGTCAGAGGAGCGTAGCAGAGCATAGCGGAGGGGAGAGGAGAGGCGATTGCTTGGTGAGAGGAGAGGAGATAGAGATTGCGTGTTGTGATCGAGGAGAGGAGAAGAGAGGCAAACAGATTCAGATTTATTGTCATTTAGATGCACTGTTTAGGTACATACATGTGAAACACTTGCGCTCGTAAACTCCAATACAATAAAAGCATGATAAAACAACTTAAAAACACTCAATAAAAGTAAACACAGGGCAAGAATATCAGTCAAGAAAGTGCCTAGTGCAGAGTACACTGTTGAGCCCTATCCCCCCGTCAAAAAAATAGAATAAAAATAGCAGATCTACAAGCTTGTAGATCTGCTATTTTTATGGCATCACACAAATGAGTTGCAAATCAGGTCAACCCACACATGTACCCGCTGGCCTTCTAATGTAGCTACAGTATAAAGAAGCTGACTGAAACATAAACTGTGTGCCATTCCAAAGCCGTGAGGCTGTTAGTAGGAGCATATTCCACATGTACATAATATTTACCAAGTATTTGTATTTTTACTGTGATTTCAGACACACAGTCGAGTGAGGCAGAGCCCACGTGTTCTACTCCTGTAACACCTGTCGGCACTAAAAGAGGTAAGCACTTTTTCTGTTTGTAACACGTTTACCACATGAATACAAAATATGTATTTTATGGTAATTATGTATTACTATAATTTAGAGCTTGTAAGAGCGGTCCAGCTGCAGATCCTGTGGATGAGTGGTCTGACACAGACTGGCATCCGACCGTCATCCCCTTTACTGCCGGGAATCCAGGCCCTCAAGGTGCTGCTGCTGAGCTCCAGGCCGACCGCCCTGTCGACTTCCTGGAGCTGCTACTCTCTGATGTTCTGCTCCAGGAGATCTGTCATCAGACCAACATCTATGCTGAGTGGAGCATTTCAGAGCTGCCACATGCCAGAGGGAATGCGTGGAATTCGTTGACCGTTGGAGAGCTGAATATGGCATCAAGTCAGACATGCTGTGTGACTCTGCAACCAGCTACCACTACCACCTGTGATGGCAGTGTCATGGCGGGCCAAGGAAGCCAAGATCGTCACTATGATTTCCACATTCCACAAGGACGAAATGATCACTGTGGACACAAAGAAGAAAGGCCACAGAGAGAAGGTGTCAACAGTGAAGCCAGTGTGCGTTGCGTCGTACAATCAATACATGAATTGTGTTGATAAGTGTTGTGATTTCGGTTGACCATACATATGGTTCCTAAGAGTCTCCATCTATAAGGGTGGGGGTGAGTGAAGGTTTCTGTTGAGACGCACGTGCGGAGAACCAGTTGACACCAGGCAGTATCACACGACAAGCTCTCAAGTTTAATACACACATAGAGAATATATACAGTATTGTACAGTGGACACATGACGTGACCAATTATGAGGAGGGGGGTGTTGGGGTTGAGGAGGGGGATGGCCTACTGCAATCCTCTTTCAAACAAACAGTTGGAGTACTAATAATAGAGCCATTTCATAATTATGCAATATATATCTATAATTTTGAAAGGAAGCGTATATGAGCTTTAGAATATTGAGATTTGGTTTGACTGAAGTAGACATTTTTCTCATGTCGTCATGTGGACGCACATGCCGGAAGAGAAAAAGCCTACCAAGCCTAGTTGCAAGTTCAAAATAAACTTCATCAGTTTAGTTAAAGGGAGGTCTGAAAGACTTAAGTGGAAATTCTGTGACTGAAACATATCAGTGTCTCGCTGACTATTTATTTCAGTGGTTGGTCATGACTTTAACATAATGTCATGTCTTTGAAAATGTCTCAATGGTGTGTTAACAAATATTTCTTCTCCACAGTGTGAATGTTTTTGGATTGTATGACTAACAACTAACAACAAACTAACTTTTACACTCTATGGACTCGTATGGACTCATGAAAGGCAAAGCCGTTTTCTTTACAAAATAACCTTGCTTCCTCTACAGTTCAAAGAGGCCCACATGTGGAAATGGTGAGTATTAAGTAATAGACACACCGTAGGAACACTTTCTATGCACCATAGATGCAGAACTTAATATTGTTAAAGATTTTTATAAAACATAGTTTGATAATAACATTTAATATATAGACGGAGACTCTTAGGGACCATATGTATGGTCAACCGAAATCACAACAATAATTGTGACCAGAACCTGGCATACTACCTCTTCACCAGGAAGACGAAGAAGTGGCCAAGAAATGTGTTGTTTACCTTATCTTATCCTTATCTATAAATGAGGAGGGGGGTGAGGAAGAAGATGATGACCCAGCTGGACCCAGCCCGAGGGCCCCACAAAGCACAGACCTTGACAGCAGACCGGATGGCAACACTGCTGCCCATGAACTGGTGCGGTTCCAAGCCTCTCTCAAAAAGCCTAGACCAACTAGGAAATGCAGAGTCTGTGCCCGTAACGGAAAACGGAAGGAAACAAGGTTTTACTGCAAAGGCTGTAAGGTCCCCTTGCATGTGGGTCAATGTAACACAGTTTATCACTCTAAGAAGGAATATTTTTGATATGATTTATTTTTGCTTAACTGTCAAAAATAGTTGTGTGTGTCTCGTATAAATATACTGGCAAGTGCCTGTGTTGGTTCCATGTTCCCCCTTTCCCGCTGCAGGTAATGAGAGGGCGGTGAAACAGGCGGAGGTGATACCTGACGCCCCGTTATTGGATGGCAGCGGTACTGTATAAAGGAGGCATTATTCGGCAGCGCGAGTCAGAGGGACACACCGCTGACTGCACCAGACGCCGACACCACGCTGCACGCCACCACGACCACGCTGCTCGCCCGACAACACTGAGCCCCTGCTGATATGCCAGTTAACCCTGCTTAAAAAGGTACGTTACCCACGAGATCCAGCTTTGTGTGAGTGTGGTGTTATATTGCAAATCTGACCGTTACTTACGAGCCTTATCCTCCTTCCCAGTGTCCGCTCGTGGATGCCGCAGAACAGCGTTGATCGCACCCGACGTCCCGCTGAGGATCGCTGCGACCACGCATTATGATACTGTTACATGCCAGCCAACCCGGCCTAAAAGCGACGGTCCTTCCGAGCTCTATCAGCATTGTGTGAGTGTGACGCTACGTTGATTTCTGCCACCATCACTTACAGAGCCTCTGTTTCCTCCTCAGTTTCTATCTACGGCCGTGGCCCACGTTCGTCATCACGCTTGGTGCCTTGGTCCTGGATTGCCACGGCCCAACAGACTTCAACGCGGCTCTGAATTGCCACGGGACACACGCTGCTTACCGGGACTTGTTGCCAGGCAACCTACGCCACATGCAGGGCTTCTCCTCGTCCGGACCCCCGATTGGAGAAGGTACAGTGGCGTCACTCTGCCCGGCTGGGCCTCCATTGGAAGAGGACTGAGATTGAGCACCTGGGCTCTGGAGCCGTGAGTTTGGGATTTAGGTTTAGTTGTATATTAAGACATGCACCGCCAAAGAAGGACATGTCCGTCTTTTGGTCTTTTTATTGATTTATCGTAAATTGAACTGTTGCGCAGCCTGTCCGTTAATACGGTAGCTCTAGGTGAACGAAAAACAAAAAAATCACGTGATCAGTCATGTGATCAAAAAAAAAGCCGACGGTGGAAGGAGGAGTTTTGTGTGCCCATTGCCCAAACAATTTCAGAGAGAGACAGTAAAACAAATAGAGATCGGAGTAAGAAGAGACAGTTTGAGATTGCGTGTTGTGATCGAGGAGAGGAGAAGAGAGGCAAACAGATTCAGATTTATTGTCACTTAGATGCACTGTTTAGTTACATACATGTGAAACACTTGCGCTCGAAAACTCCAATACAATAAAAGCATGATAAAACAACTTAAAAACACTCAATAAAAGTAAACACAGGGCAAGAATATCAGTCAAGAAAGTGCCTAGTGCAGAGTACACTGTTGAGCCCTATCCCCCCGTCAAAAAAATAGAATAAAAATAGCAGATCTACAAGCTTGTAGATCTGCTATTTTTATGGCATCACACAAATGAGTTGCAAATCAGGTCAACCCACACATGTACCCGCTGGCCTTCTAATGTAGCTACAGTATAAAGAAGCTGACTGAAACATAAACTGTGTGCCATTCCAAAGCCGTGAGGCTGTTAGTAGGAGCATATTCCACATGTACATAATACACTGCAAAAAAAACAAGGTTTCCGGCTATGAAAACCGATGAATATGAGATGTAAACTCAGAGAATTTACAAGAATTTACAAGAGTTTTCCACTCGGAAAACTCAAAGTTTTGTAGGTCGGTAAACTCCTGTATGGTACCAAATTAAGTATGCGTGACCCCCTGCTGGGGTTGCTGCCAGAAAATCACACCTTCAGCCCTGACCTAGATTTCCACAATTTGGTAGGGGGGAGATCCCCCCTCCCTATCTCGAGTAATGCTACTGAGCATGTGCAATAAGCCACGTATGATTGGCTGTGACGTAGGTGGGCATCCCGCCCTCATTTTGGGGGTCACATTGTGTGTGACCCCCCACTAAATAAATGCATATATATATGCATTTATTTAGTTATATACACACACACACACACACACACACACACACACACATACATGATTCTGAAAACAAATAGGCAACAATCTCAGTCAGGTAAATTGTGTTTATTGATAAAAAAAAAAACATATGAATATATATATATTTTCTTAAAGCGAACATTTGTTACTCAAATCTTTGTTTCTGGGGATTCTACAAATATCTTCTAAAACAGTTAAAAAAACTAGAAAAAGTGCTCCTCGGAGCACAGGTCTCCGCCAGGTCAGGTAGGTTATTGTGGGGCAGCAATGTTCGGAATTCGGCAATCAGGATGTAATATGAAAAATCAGACGGAACCATCTTGACCACTTGACTATAGAGATAATGGGTACCGATTTGCATGATGTTTGGACACAATTTGTAGGAGTAATATAAAAAAGAAAACTGTTGCAAAAATTGGCCTCAAGGTGGCGCTATAATAGGGCAATGTTAAAATGGTGGCATTTGTTCCTCAACGTAGTGCGAATGTGGGAGCAAAGTTTCACTGCAATCGGACGCTGCGTTCATGATTTGCGGCATTTTGTTCAAAACGGGCCACTCCTGCAAACTTTAGATGTAAATTTTAGTCAATCAGGATGGACTATGAAACATCTAACACATCCATCTTGATCACATGACTATAGAGATCTTGTGTACCGATTTACGTGAAATTTGGATAAAATCTGAAGGCTTACAATCAAAAAATGTTTTACATAAGTCGGCCTCCTGGTGGCGCTATAAAAGGCAGATGTGAAAAATGCAGGGCAAAGATTTTTCCTTGGCCTCTAGAGAGTGTGCATACAAATTTTTACACAGATCGGTACAGTTATAGGAAAAAACACAAATCGGCCTGTTATAGCGCCACCATGAGGCTGATTTTAAAATTTTCAAGTAGCATTTCCTCCTTGACGTAGTGGGAATGTGCGTGCAAAATTTCACGGAAATTGCATGCTGTGTTCATGATTTGAGGCATTTTGTTCAAAACGGAGCACTTCTGCAAACTTTGGAAGGCAATTTTAGTCAATCAGGAAGGAATCTAAAAAATCTGAAAGACCCGTTTCGTTTAATGACTATAGAGATACTGTGTACCGATTTAAGTGCTGTTTAAACAAAATATGTAGGAGTACTGTCAAGAAATGTGTTTTGCACCAATCGGCCTCCTGGTGGCGCTATAACAAGCCCCTGTGAAAAAAATTGGGGCAGAGGTTCTGCTCTGGTATCCAGGGAGTGTGTGTGCACAGTTTCGCATCGAGCACGCCAACGGTGCCGGAGATTAGCTGTACACAGACAGATCGAATGACGGACGGACGGACGGACGGACGGACGGACAGGGGGTAAAACATACTCTCTCGCCATGCCTTTCGGCCTGGCGGAGACAAAAATCCCCCGGGGTCTTTGAGGGGGTTCCAGGGGGTCCCCAGCTAAATGATGGATAGGAACCAAATGGACCCTTATGGGTCTGTAACTCTGAGAGTGTACAAATGGAACCAAATCTGCTCCAAAATCGTGGAAAATGTGTGCAAATCTTTGAATATATATATTTTCTTAAAGCGAACATGTGTTACTCAAATCTTTGTTTCTGGGGATTCTACAAATATCTTCTAAAACAGTAAAAACAAAAAATCCCCAGGGGTCCTTGAGGGGGTTCCAGGGGGTCCCCAGCTAAATGATGGATAGGAACCAAATGGACCCTTATGGGTCTGTAACTCTGAGAGTGTACAAATGGAACCAAATGGACCCTTACGGGTCTGTAACTCTGAGAGTGTACAAATGGAACCAAATCTGCTCCAAAATCGTGGAAAATTTGTGCAAATCTTTGAATATATATATTTTCTTAAAGCGAACATTTGTTACTCAAATCTTTGTTTCTGGGGATTCTACAAATATCTTCTAAAACAGTAAAAAAAAAATCCCCATCTCCAAATGTTTTTTTCCAGGGATCCCCAGAAGTTGTACAAAACTCCCACAAAGGGGACAATAATAACAAAAAGAAATTGTAGTTCTGTCTCTCAGGCAGTGTCTCGCTGAACGGCCTCTCTTGTCTTTGGAGTCCCTCCACCAAACTGGACAACTTAGTTACTGTGTAAGAGAGCTAAAAATGAGCTGTTCTGTGCCAGTGTGTCTCGCCGCACGCGGTGGTGATGAAGGGAACGCGGGTCTCTTCGGTTGTCTTTCCTCTCCTGAAGCACCTGGCATAAAGCAGAAAGCTCCTCATCTCTCTCGGGTGGAGATGAAACAATCCACACCGCCCGTCCATCTACGATGCCGTCCTCTTCATCTGGGCCTGCGTGCGCCCACACGGCCCTTTCTCCATCAGACTCCAGACATGCAGTCCTGGTGGTCATCAACTGTAAAACATAGAATAGCAATTAAATTATGTATTACATTACCATTATTACAGGAACACAGAATGTAAAACAAAAAAACATCTTACAAACAGTTCCATATAACTTACCCTCAATCTTCTCTGTCGGCTCTTCATTGAGGCATTCATCTTTTTCTTCTGGTCAGCATTCTCTGGTTGGTCCAGGCGATGGCTTCTTCTCAGAGACTCAAAGAGAGTCCTGCAAGCCGCTGAAATACAAGGAAAACACAATTAGGATCTATTTAGTTGTTTATCTACACAAACAACACAATTCCACATCTACACTGCTCTAAAAGAGAACCTACATGTGACTGCAATGTTTAACTGGCCCCAGTAAAAGTCTAAAAAGCAGTATATGTTAGTTGACTTGATTCCAGAGAAGCCAGTTTCAGAGTGCAGACTGCAGACTGTAGACACCTCCACCCCACCCCCGACCTGTTCAAAGCCTCCATCAAAACCTAGCATTTAAGCTTTTGAACTGTATGTGAAAGGCTAACACAATTACCTACTTAGATAAAATAAAACAAATCAATAAATATGTTGTAGCACATGTAAAAGTTTCAGCTAATAGCTTAGCTAGCATACTATAATAATTCAACCAAGACAAGCAGGAAGAATACCCAAACTGAGCAGCATAAAACAGCATGAAAATAAAGTTTAGCTTGTGTTTAGCTTGATGTAAACAAGCCATAGGCTTTTTGGGGTTTAAAATCCTCTTAGCAGACCTTGTATTGAACTGTAGGTTACTTGCTCTTTTTTTTTTAGCAAACTGCTAATAAAGTATTCAATCAAAATCAAACAAAGGAATACACAATAATCTATAACTTAAAGAGATCTGTACAGCATGTAAATCCACTTACTTTCTTAGTTTTCACTCCTCTCTGCTTGGCTCCTTTTCTGATTTGAATTTGGTGAACAAAGGGACTCAATGGGGTCCTGGAAGGGCCCAAATAAGGACCTTTAGCTGTCCTGAGAAATGCCTGACCAAATAAACAATAAATAAATAACAATAAAATACTAACTGAATACTAAATACAATGGGCTTGCCTGTCTTAAGGTAAATGTGCAATAATGCATAAAAGCAAACATCACCAGCCTTTATCAACATAACCTGTGCTGCTGTAAATGAACACCCGTCTCTCTCTCTCTCTCTCTCTCTCTCTCTCTCTCTCTCTCTCTCTCTCTGTCTCACACACACACACACACACACACACACACACACACACACACACACACACACACACACACACACACACACACACACACACACACACACACACACCATCCCCCTTCACACCTCAAGCAAGCTCGCTTGCTTAGGCTACTCCCCTGTCTGTCTTTGAGTGTCTTCCCACAGGTCCTGCAGGCTGGGCATTGGGTTTTCTGAAAAACTTGTGTCCAAAACAGTTACTTTTCAGGATTCCATTTAAAAAAGCATTTGATGCTTTTGTGTGACGCTGTAGTATGAAGAAGTAGGGCGTTTATCTAATAAAAAACATAAGTTTGAATATGGAGATAAGAGGTTTCTTTTCGACAACAGCGATATAGCAGCAACTAATTTGGTCTTCTTCAGTTTAGTCTTTGGTTTTCACACATCCACTCACTTACTGATTCTACAGACTAACACACTCCATGCCATTCTTTGTTATATTTAAGTTAAATATATGATATTATTGTATACACTTTTAAACCAGCCGTGTGTCTTCCTCCTTTTTGTTATGGCCTACGAGCCAGGTCGTAACAGTGTACAGTAGGTAAGATACCCGCAGCAGCACATAAAGCAGACATGTCCAAAGTCTGGCCCAGGGCCCAAGCGTGACACACAGGCAAAGGTGGACACACGCACGCACACACACACACACACACACACACACACACACACACACACACACACACACACACACACACACACACACACACACACACACCATTAAGTCAGTCACCTATTCGGTGAACAGATATGGGAAATATTCTTATTCACTTAGATTATATATAAAAAAAAGATTAACAAATGAAGCCCTTTTTTAAGCCCTTAACAAAAACATTGAAAAGTATAGTTTTGTTTTGTTCCATTTTTGCTTTGGTAATGGGGAGAGGGAGAGAGAGACCCCCTCTTTAAACAAAGAGTGAATTTGGATGTCAAAGGAAATGGCCAGTCTCCTGCTGGGTCTTTGTCTGGCAGAGGAACGGTAAATCACTGATTTCCAAAGTATATAGACGTATTTCACAGTAAACATTTTCAACTGTAAATTTCCAATTACGTACAAAAACACCAGCAAACTGCAGGTTTACTGAGCAACTGTAAATGCCCAAAAATGCCCATTAATGCCTCTTTTCTTGCAGTGATATTTACCAAGTATTTGTATTTTTACTGTGATTTCAGACACACAGTCGAGTGAGGCAGAGCCCACGTGTTCTACTCCTGTAACACCTGTCGGCACTAAAAGAGGTAAGCACTTTTTTCTGTTTGTAACACGTTTACCACATGAATACAAAATATGTATTTTATGGTAATTATGTATTACTATAATTTAGAGCTTGTAAGAGCGGTCCAGCTGCAGATCCTGTGGATGAGTGGTCTGACACAGACTGGCATCCGACCGTCATCCCCTTTACTGCCGGGAATCCAGGCCCTCAGGGTGCTGCTGCTGAGCTCCAGGCCGACCGCCCTGTCGACTTCCTGGAGCTGCTACTCTCTGATGTTCTGCTCCAGGAGATCTGTCATCAGACCAACATCTATGCTGAGTGGAGCATTTCAGAGCTGCCACATGCCAGAGGGAATGCGTGGAATTCGTTGACCGTTGGAGAGCTGAATATGGCATCAAGTCAGACATGCTGTGACTCTGCAACCAGCTACCACTACCACCTGTGATGGCAGTGTCATGGCGGGCCAAGGAAGCCAAGATCGTCACTATGATTTCCACATTCCACAAGGACGAAATGATCACTGTGGACACAAAGAAGAAAAGCGTATATGAGCTTTAGAATATTGAGATTTGGTTTGACTGAAGTAGACATTTTTCTCATGTCGTCATGTGGACGCACATGCCGGAAGAGAAAAAGCCTACCAAGCCTAGTTGCAAGTTCAAAATAAACTTCATCAGTTTAGTTAAAGGGAGGTCTGAAAGACTTAAGTGGAAATTCTGTGACTGAAACATATCAGTGTCTCGCTGACTATTTATTTCAGTGGTTGGTCATGACTTTAACATAATGTCATGTCTTTGAAAATGTCTCAATGGTGTGTTAACAAATATTTCTTCTCCACAGTGTGAATGTTTTTGGATTGTATGACTAACAACTAACAACAAACTAACTTTTACACTCTATGGACTCGTATGGACTCATGAAAGGCAAAGCCGTTTTCTTTACAAAATAACCTTGCTTCCTCTACAGTTCAAAGAGGCCCACATGTGGAAATGGTCACACCGTAGGAACACTTTCTATGCACCATAGATGCAGAACTTAATATTGTTAAAGATTTTTATAAAACATAGTTTGATAATAACATTTAATATATAGACGGAGACTCTTAGGGACCATATGTATGGTCAACCGAAATCACAACAATAATTGTGACCAGAACCTGGCATACTACCTCTTCACCAGGAAGACGAAGAAGTGGCCAAGAAATGTGTTGTTTACCTTATCTTATCCTTATCTATAAATGAGGAGGGGGGTGAGGAAGAAGATGATGACCCAGCTGGACCCAGCCCGAGGGCCCCACAAAGCACAGACCTTGACAGCAGACCGGATGGCAACACTGCTGCCCATGAACTGGTGCGGTTCCAAGCCTCTCTCAAAAAGCCTAGACCAACTAGGAAATGCAGAGTCTGTGCCCGTAACGGAAAACGGAAGGAAACAAGGTTTTACTGCAAAGGCTGTAAGGTCCCCTTGCATGTGGGTCAATGTAACACAGTTTATCACTCTAAGAAGGAATATTTTTGATATGATTTATTTTTGCTTAACTGTCAAAAATAGTTGTGTGTGTCTCGTATAAATATACTGGCAAGTGCCTGTGTTGGTTCCATGTTCCCCCTTTCCCGCTGCAGGTAATGAGAGGGCGGTGAAACAGGCGGAGGTGATACCTGACGCCCCGTTATTGGATGGCAGCGGTACTGTATAAAGGAGGCATTATTCGGCAGCGCGAGTCAGAGGGAC
The DNA here is from genome assembly GCF_963454915.1 of Gymnoscopelus microlampas. NCBI lineage: Eukaryota > Metazoa > Chordata > Actinopteri > Myctophiformes > Myctophidae > Gymnoscopelus > Gymnoscopelus microlampas. Next base: position 47,700,631 of record NC_139955.1, read on the forward strand.
ACACCGCTGACTGCACCAGACGCCGACACCACGCTGCACGCCACCACGACCACGCTGCTCGCCCGACAACACTGAGCCCCTGCTGATATGCCAGTTAACCCTGCTTAAAAAGGTACGTTACCCACGAGATCCAGCTTTGTGTGAGTGTGGTGTTATATTGCAAATCTGACCGTTACTTACGAGCCTTATCCTCCTTCCCAGTTTCTGCTCCTGGACGGCGCAACGCAGCGTTGATCGCACCCGACGTCCCGCTGAGGATCGCCGCGACCACGCAGATTGATTACTGCTACATGCCAGCTAACCCGGCCTAAAAGCGACGGTCCTTCCGAGCTCTAACAGCATTGTGTGAGTGTGACGCTACGTTGATTTCTGCCACCATCACTTACAGAGCCTCTGTTTCCTCCTCAGTTTCTATCTACGGCCGTGGCCCACGTTCGTCATCACGCTTGGTGCCTTGGTCCTGGATCGCCACGGCCCAACAGACTTCAACGCGGCTCTGAATTGCCACGGGACACACGCTGCTTACCGGGACTTGTTGCCAGGCAACCTACGCCACATGCAGGGCTTCTCCTCGTCCGGACCCCCGATTGGAGAAGGGACAGTGGCGTCACTCTGCCCGGCTGGGCCTCCATTGGAAGAGGACTGAGATTGAGCACCAGGCTCTGGAGCCGTGAGTTTGGGATTTAGGTTTAGTTGTATATTAACACATTCACCGCCAAAGAAGGACATGTCCGTCTTTTGGTCTTTTTATTGATTTATCGTAAATTGCACTGTTGCGCAGCCTGTCCGTTAATACGGTAGCTCTAGGTGAACGAAAAACAAATATCACGTGATCAGTCATGTGATCACCCAAAGGTGTTAAAAAGCCGACGGTGGAAGGAGGAGTTTTGTGTGCCCATTGCCCAAACAATTTCAGAGAGAGACAGTAAAACAAATAGAGATCGGAGTAAGAAGAGACAGTTTGAGAAAGGTAAGAGTATTTTTGAGTGTGAATGAGTGAGACAGGTGAGTCAGACAGGTTGAGATAGGTTGAGTGTGTGAGATAGTGTTTGAAAGTGCGTGAAAGTGTGTCAGAGGAGCGTAGCAGAGCATAGCGGAGGGGAGAGGAGAGGCGATTGCTTGGTGAGAGGAGAGGAGATAGAGATTGCGTGTTGTGATCGAGGAGAGGAGAAGAGAGGCAAACAGATTCAGATTTATTGTCACTTAGATGCACTGTTTAGTTACATACATGTGAAACACTTGCGCTCGAAAACTCCAATACAATAAAAGCATGATAAAACAACTTAAAAACACTCAATAAAAGTAAACACAGGGCAAGAATATCAGTCAAGAAAGTGCCTAGTGCAGAGTACACTGTTGAGCCCTATCCCCCCGTCAAAAAAATAGAATAAAAATAGCAGATCTACAAGCTTGTAGATCTGCTATTTTTATGGCATCACACAAATGAGTTGCAAATCAGGTCAACCCACACATGTACCCGCCGGCCTTCTAATGTAGCTACAGTATAAAGAAGCTGACTGAAACATAAACTGTGTGCCATTCCAAAGCCGTGAGGCTGTTAGTAGGAGCATATTCCACATGTACATAATATTTACCAAGTATTTGTATTTTTACTGTGATTTCAGACACACAGTCGAGTGAGGCAGAGCCCACGTGTTCTACTCCTGTAACACCTGTCGGCACTAAAAGAGGTAAGCACTTTTTCTGTTTGTAACACGTTTACCACATGAATAAAGAATATGTATTTTGTATGTCCATCTACTCAGTGCAGACCCTATTCTGGTATTACCTACTAAGCCTCCACTCTTCTTTCCTGTAGCATTTAGCCATTCTGTACTTTGGTCCGCTGAGCAAGGTGTATGTGGCTGATATTTGAGTTAGGCTTTATACCACAGGCTTGCAATATGCTTTTAAAACAGTTTCTTCACAAGTATTATGGAGTTGGTTACCTTTATATAATGACACATTTATGTACATAATTATTGGGAACATATAAGTTATCGGATAAAGTTGGTTGGATAAATATTCACCAATAAATGACAATTTTCACAATATATATATATATGAGTTTTAAGCAGTTTCCTCACACTTAATTTCAAATCAAAATATTTAATTGAATTCCCCATAAATGAAAACCTACAAAAAAGAAAATCAAGTTTCTACCTTGTTTAGTCAAAAGGATGCATTGTAATATATTACAGCATAGTGGCGGCCGCCATCTTTAAATAGTCCATGTTGAGGGCTTAGCGGCCATTTTTGAGCTTGGCACACAGCAAATTTGGATTCAGCACACCTTAATACCCCTAAAAAACATGTTTGCCATAAATTAACACGATTTGCCTTCAGCACTTTAAATAAGCACATTTTCTGAAATCCTGCCTATGGGTTACAAATGTCATCTAATCATGAGAGCACCACAAAGCTCATTTATCAACTTGTGTTCCAGTTTGAAATGTGTTTCACTGCTAATTTCACTTGTTTATCATGTGTCCTGTATTACGGTAGTTATTTTCCTGATTGGGTAAATTGTTATCTTGACTTGAGAACATATTTTCTGTTTACTGGAGAGATGAGGAGACCCCTGTTACTGAACAATCAATGTATGAATGAATAGTTAACCGTAATATTACGGATGCAGCCGAGCAACGGAGCAAGAGGGGCTTGTAGTAGACGGGGAAACATATGAGGTGGTGGACAGTTTCTGCTACCTGGGAGACATGCTTAACGCTGATGGGGGGGTGGACCTAGCGGTGACCACAAGGGTGAGAAGTGGATGGAAGAAGTTCAGGGAACTTATGCCCTTCCTAACATCCAAGGGCCCATCCCTGAAGATGAAAGGGCAAGTGTACTCAGCCTGCGTCAGAAGTGGCATGACATATGGAAGTGAGACATGGGCCCTGAGGGTGGAGCATGAAGAGAAGCTGAGCAGAGATGAGGATGATCAGATGGATGTGCGGTGTATCACTGAGGGAGAGAAAGACCAGTGCAGAGCTGAGACAGAAGATGGGAGTGGAGGCCATAGTGGATGTGGTGAGGAGAGGCAGACTGCGATGGTACGGACACGTTGTAAGGAAGGAGGAGAATGATTGGGTGAAGAAAGTAATGTCGATCAACTTGGAGGGGACAAGACCCAGTGGCCGGCCTAAGAAGACCTGGCAGATGACCGTGTTAGCTGACATGAAAGCACTCGGCATCAATCACGAGATGGCCATGGACCGTTCCCGGTGGAAGAAAGGCCATAGCGAGAACCCAGTCCAACCCAGCGGAGCCTGGAAAGCGGACTTTAAACAGATGATGATGATTACTAATTTTATTCACTTTTTCTCCAACTCAGATTCTGTTGACCATGGCCCAAAACAAGACTGCAAAGCTGTTGGTTCAATTGAGTGATGAGGATAGAAGGAAGTTGATTCTGCCAGACGGGATTCCAGAATCAATGGAGGAGCTTCTTGTTAATGTGAGGGACACTTGTGGAATAAGAGGGAACTTCAGGCTTTAATACCGGGACAAAGAATTTGGTGTATTTCTAACTTTGACAAATACTGGAGACCTTGAGAATCTTGGTACTCTAAAAGTAATCTCATTGCCTGATGAAGGTGCAGCCCCAACGACTGAATTGGCCTCGTGTCATGATGAATATTTGTCCACTTGTTCTAATGAGACTGACGATACGATACTCCTTTCCTCGCCTGACTCAGTTTCCTCAAGAACTCAAACATGGCCAAGAGTATTTCCCATTCCAGTCTTTTCTTATGATACTGAACTGCAGTTGGAGAGAGGGAATGCAGCTTACCTGGCAGATGGTACAAGGTTCATTGTCACTACAAAGATGAAACAAGACATTCTTAAGAAGATATGTGACACTGTCTACATGTATAAATCTTACGCCACAGAAAAAATGGCCAAGACGTTTGCCCTACGGAGACAAGAAATAGTGGATAAACAGCCCAGGGTGGAAGTGCTGCAGGAGCGATGGCCAGCACTATTTGGAGAAGAGGAGGTACTGGCTGATTTATTGTAACTTATGTATATCTGTGTCATGTGTGTGGTGTGCTCTGGTTTTGCTGTGACACTACTTGTCTCAGAAGAACTGCCTGCTGCTGTCTTTCAATCCATCACCCGCTCCTGTTTCCCTTGCTCTCGACATTCCTGCCTACTCCTCTCTCCCACCCGTGTCCCTCTGTCATCCCTCTCTCCCTAGCTGTCTCTACCTCACCACCTGCATTTCTCTCCTACCCCTACCTGCCTGCCTTCATATATCTAACATGAAATCTGTTGTGTATTTCAGGTAGGTGCAGAATTCTAGCGCATCACCACAGTACCTCTCCAAGCAAGATTTATGGCATCTCTGGATAAACAGAGCGGTGATCTGCTTCAGATTATCCGGAGCAAAGGAGGAGCTATCGGTGAAAAAACAAAGGATACACTTCAAGTTATGGATCAGGTATGAAATACATGTGGATAATTTGATTTTCATTAGGTCGGTAATGTTAAGTTGTATTTAAAGGTATTAAATGTTTTCAAACATCTGTTATAGTCTGGAAATAAACGTCCGAAGAGAGTGTCTCCTCAAGTGCCTCATCATGTACCTGGGTGAAGATGTGAGCTGCCTGATCAAAGAGTTCCTGGTAAGGCAGTTAAGTACTGCCATCTTTTAACCCAGTTTAGACCGGTTGGATTGTCACTTTAATTGCTATGCTATCTATCTGAAAGAACAGGTGAGTCTGTCAGTTTTGTCTATCTATCTGAGAGAACAGGTGAGTCTGTCAGTCTTGTCTATCTATCTGAGAGGACAGGTGAGTCTGTCAGTCTTGTCTGTCTATCTGAGAGAACAGGTGAGTCTGTCAGTCTTGTCCGGCTATCTATCTCAGAACAGGTGAGTCTGTCAGTCTTGTCCGGCTATCTATCTGAGAGAACAGGTGAGTCTGTCAGTCTTGTCCGGCTATCTATCTCAGAGAACAGGTGAGTCTGTCAGTCTTGTCCGGCTATCTATCTCAGAGAACAGGTGAGTCTGTCAGTCTTGTCCGGCTATCTATCTCAGAGAACAAGTGAGTATGTCAGTCTTCTCCGGCTATCTATCTGAGAGAACAGGTGAGTCTGTCAGTCTTGTCCGGCTATCTATCTGAGAGAACAGGTGAGTCTGTCAGTCTTGTCCGGCTATCTATCTGAGAGAACAGGTGAGTCTCAGTCTTGTCCGGCTATCTATCTGAGAGAACAGGTGAGTCTCAGTCTTGTCCGGCTATCTATCTCAGAGAACAAGTGAGTCTGTCAGTTTCTCCCCTGCCAGTCCAGTATACTGTCCGGGTTGGAAGTGGATCAACGCTGTCTCAAACGCTGTTGCAACGCTGCAGGCTCTGAAAGGAGCTCGTGCGTGTAAGTTTCTCTCCCGGCTATTCAGCTGTCCTACAACCGCTAGTTCCTTGCTGCTCTATACCTGTTTCTTGGCCGTTCGCTGGTTGTGGTCTTCTTATTTTAACAGAAACAATGGCACTGGAGGTAGCTGAACTAGAAGGTGAGCTGCGATCCATTGAGCTGCAGATGGAGGGGCTCCTGATCCGGAAGACGGCACTGTACGCCTGCCTGGCCAGAGCAGAGCCTGGAGGTAGCCAGCAATCCTCGTCCGCCGCCGCAACTACTATCCGGCCTGACCCGGTTGATGGATCCGCACCTAGGCCCCTATCCTGGGCTACTGTTGTCAGGAAAGGCCGCCGCAGGAAAGGCGTAGTTCCAGCTCTTCTTCCCCTCTTTGACGCAAGTTTGAACCTATCATTTCCAGTCTCCAACATCTTCTCCTGAATGATATGAAGCGCGGCGCGTTCCAATTGTTTTAACCCCTTCTTCAGTTTTTAGCTCTAGCCATGTGGATCATGCCGCTTTGTGTCATATATCTGATCTGATCTGAAAATGAGGGCCTGCCCCTCAACTGTACTCCGAGCTGAAATAAAGGTTATGATGATGAACTGTGACAAATGCTAATGTTCTCTCTTTCTCCCTCCTTGTCTGTCTGTCTTCAGGTTGTCCAGAAGGATGAGGCTGAGACGGAGCTTGCGAACACCACCATGGGGGTGTTTGTCCTGCGTGAAAATCAAGGTCCTCTCTGCGAACCGGTGGAAATTGGCATCATTATTGATGGTGTTGAGGTACTCAGTGGGCTGTCCTCAGTTGCTTCTGCGTGTGCCATGCTGTTTGGCCTTATCTATGCCCTGGACTTAAAGTATCCAGAAGGGCTCAAGTATAGTTTTGAGGCCTTTCAGAAAATCATCATGGACATAAAATGGGACAGATTTTTTTTTAATGTTCTTTAGATTTTAAATGGACAGAGAGCAAAAAGTTGTCCAAAGGGTACAGAACCTTGCAAGAGTGTAAACTATTTACTTGAAGCAAGGTTAAATGTGAGCCTTACAAATCACACACACTTCGTTTAACCCATTTAGGGCGTGAACCCCTATACTTTTCAGGACAGGATTTAGAAGGCACTATTAGAATCGACCTCCGGTCTAAATCGGTTAAAACATTCTGTCCCTGAATTTTTTTTTATTTGTAAAAGAATGACATGCCTGTTGTGTGAATACAAACAAGCACAACTTTGATTCTTAAGAATTACAGAATCGATCATGGACATTTTGGACGTCGTCATGAGTAGTATAGTAGGGTAAGGTTCTAATACTCATTTCTACCGCTAGGTAGAATTTTTACATTTTTGACATTCCATAATTATGAATCCATAATTAATAATTTCAGATTGATTATTTAATTTGTTTCATTATTTAATTCATCCTTGGTTTAGCAATAAGACCCATTTATTATTCTAATTCCCTCTGTCTCTATCTCTGGGTCTCTATCTTTTTCCAAAAGCCCAGCTGCAGCGTGTCAGTTTTGACACCTGTTGAAATGTCTCCCTCTCTCCCTCCCTCCCTCTTTTCTCTCTCTCTTTTCTCTCTCCCCCTTTATCTCCCTCCCTCTCTCCCTCCCTCCCTCCCTCCCTCCCTCCCTCTTTTCTCTCTCCCCCTTTCGCTCCCTCCCTCCCTCCCTCTTTTCTCTCTCCCCCTTTCTCCCTCCCTCCCTCTCTCTCTCTTTCTCCCTCCCTCCCCCCCTCTCTGTCTCTCTTGGTAAAATTGGGTAAAGGGAGATGGGATGGATAATGGTCATCAGTGGTGTAACGGGGGATGGTAACATATGGTTATTTTGGGGATCTGTCTGTCTGTCTGTCTGTCAAGGACAGTCCGATAGGCAGTCCGATAGACAGTCCGATAGACAGATAGACAGTCCGATAGACAGTCCGATAGACAGATAGACAGTCCGATAGACAGTCCGATAGACAGATAGACAGTCCGATAGACAGATAGATAGATAGACAGATAGATAGATCGATCCCCCAAATCACCATATGTTACCTACCATCCCCCGTTACCCACTACCAGTGGACCAGTATTTTACGATCCCCTAACCCAGGGGTCGGCAACAGGCGGCCCGCGGGCCGAAATTGGCCCCCCAGAAATAATATCTGGCCCGTGAGATAATTTTGAGAATTTAAAAAAAAAAAAAGCAATTGATAACTTCTCAGATTTTTGGTGTTTGCAAAAAGACTGCTTTCCATAAGCTTGTAAAAGTTTACCCTCCTTCGGTCCAGGGTGGTCATAGCTGAATGGGTAGAGAGTCCCCCTGAAAAACTCAAAGGAGGAGTTCACCCAAAAAAATATTTATTTTCTATCAATTGCACACCCCATGAAGCCTTGAACACATGGATATATTTAGTTTTTTGTCGCAATAATTTGATGCCTGGGTGTAGGAGACACAAAGATTCTACTTTGTGTCTCCTACCGGATACATTAGCCGGTAGGTAGTGATAACTGCCATTAAGCTACAAGATTGGAAGGGTTATCATACCAAAATATAAACTAGAGACATGTAGGAAGACAAAAATACAAAAACTTTACGGTCACCTTAGGTGGTACCAAAATATGGCTTGGCCCCTGGACTATAAGTTTTCTGAAAAACTTCAAACATTACAACAAATGTATGTTGCTATATACTGTACATACAACAAATGTGTTAAGTTGGAGCATGATTTTCTTGTCTCTGGTGTGGCTGTTGATGACTTCTTGCAGGAGCTACAGTATTTGTTGGTTTCAGTCCCTGTTTACAAGCTTTTTTTTCTACCCAATATTTTCTGAGACTGGTTTAATGACTGTTTACTGTTACAGACTGATAGGATTACTGACTGACTGATTGTGAGACAGACTGGGTTAGTCTAATATAGCCTTAAGGCTCTGCTATTTTTAAGGAAGAGGTAACACTCCATTGGCAGCTAGCAAATGGCAAAGATTTGTTCAAAATGGTCCGCCAGTCATGTTATTGGCAGGCAATTTGTGAAGGTGTAAAATACCTTGCCTGGACCTCATGACAATTGTGAATGTTTTCCTTGAAATGTGTCTTATCACTGCAGATATTGTATGTTCAATTACAGAAATGTGGATTTTGGTGTAATATTTTTGTATTGTCTTAATCTAGCACTGTATGACTTTGCCAAATGTACTGTTGCCATGTTTAGGGCTAATATTTGAGGCACTTTTGCCTCAAATGATTTCTGTATCTCTTTGCCTCTCTTCATCTCACCCCGTTTCTCTGCCTCTACCTCACTTTCTCTCAGTCTCTCTGTCTTTGTGTGCAAGTGTTGTTTTATTGGATCTGAGATTTGTTGGGTTTGCCAGACTCAGAAGTGAATGTATCGTGCACATGCTCGTGGCACTTTGTTTTATTGGATCTGAGATTTTTTGGGTTTTCCAGGCTCAGAAGTGAATGTATATCGTGCACATGCACGTGGCACTTTGTTAAAATAATTCATATTTTTGTATTCATGGTATTTGTTCTCAGGAAGACGCCATAATAAATGTTGAATATAAATGTGTGTCTCTTCGTAATTTCAAGTGTCATTTTCAACTTGGAGTAAAGTAATTAGTTTACTTGTAAGAGGTTGACATAAACGCATTAGGTTTTGTTAAAGTGAAAAAAATACTTTGTTTTATACATAATTTTGCTTTGTAGTTACTTAAAATATAAGCTTAAATAAAAGTGAAAATACAGGTTCATTCAAAGAGAATTTATGGTTTGGTTCAAAGTTGGTATTGGTTGGAAGGAGTTTCTTAACTTACGGTAACTTAAGATATAAGCTTAAACCAAAGTGAAAAAACGAATTCATGTAAAAAGAGTACATTGCTTTAATTAAAAAATGTGATTTATTTATAATAAAAAATATTCATTGGTTGTAATAACTTATTTAATTTAAAGTAAGTGGATATATTTGCTTCGGAGAAGGGTCATTTTCAAGTTGAGAAAAAGTAGATCCTGCTGACCCGATGTGGAGAGTACGCCCAGTCCTGGACTCCCTCCTGGCAAATTTCCAGGAGATGTATCTGCCAGGCCAGAACATAAGTATTGATGAGGGTACGCTGTGTTTCCGTGGGCGCCTACAGTTCAAAGTATACAACCCGGCAAAGCCCATAAAATACGGCATCAAGTCATACATGCTATGTGACTCTGCAACCGGCTACCTGTACAATATGAAGCCATACTGTGGCCTCCGGTTTACCAACCAGCAGACCGTTACCTTCCTGCTAGGATCCCTTACAGGTCAAGGGTACAGGTTGTATACAGACAACCTGTACAACTCAGTCAAGAACTGTAAAGCCCTCCTCCAGAGCGGTACTCTCCGTAAAGATAGAGGTCAGCCATAAGCCAGGTGACCAAGTCCAAGCTGACACTTGGGTCCACATTGATGTGTCACCAGGGGATGTGATGGTGGTGGCATGGCGGGCCAAGGAAGTCAAGATCGTCACTATGATTTCCACATTCCACAAGGATGAAATGAACACTGTGGACACAAAGAAGAAAGGCCACAGAGAAGGTGTCAACAGTGAAGCCAGTGTGCGTTGCGTCGTACAATCAATACATGAATGGTGTTGATAAGTGTTGTGATTTTGGTTGACCATACATATGGTCCCTAAGAGTCTCCATCTATAAGGGTAGTGGTGAGTGAAGGTTTCTGTTGAGACGCACGCGCAGAGAACCAGTTGACATCACGCACAACAAGCTCTCAAGTTTAATACACACATAGAGAATATATACAGTATTGTACAGTGAACCATGATATGACCAGCATTGAGGAGGGGGGTGTTGGGGGTGAGGAGGGGGCTGGCCTACTGTGTTCCTCTTTCAAACAAACAATAGGAGTACTAATAATGGAGCCATTTCATACTTATGCGATATATATCTATACTTTTGAATGGAATTGTATATGAGCTTTAGAATATTGAGATTTGGTTTGACTGAAGTAGACATTTTTCTCATGTCGTCATGTGGACGCGCATGCCGGAAGAGAAAAATCCTACCAAGCCTAGTTGCAAGTTAAAAATAAACAATATAATTTTAGTTAAAGGGAGGTCTGAAAGACTTAAGTGGAAATGATGTGACTGAAACATCAGTGTCTAGCACTATTTATTTGAGTGGTTGGTCATGACTTTAACATAATGTCATGTCTTTGAAAATGTCACAATGGTGTGTTAACAAATATTTCTTCCCCACAGTGTGAATGTTTTTGGATTGTATGACTAACAACTAACAACAAACTAACTAGTTAACAATAAATACGCCTGTACACTGTATGGACTCATGAAAAGCTGTGAACAGGCCCTTTCAGCCCTAATAACAAAGCTGATTTATTTACAAAATAACCTTGCTCCCTTACAGTTCCAGGAGGCCCAAATGTGGAAATGGTGAGTATTAAGCAATAGACGCACCGTAGGAACACTTTCTATGCAACATAGATGCAGAACGTAATATTGTTAAAGATTTTTATAAAAAAAAGTTTGATAATAACATTTAATATAGAGATGGAGACTCTTAGGGACCATATGTATGGTCAACCGAAATCACAACAATAAGTGTGACCAGAACCTGTCATACTACCTCTTCACCAGGAAGACGAAGAAGTGGCCAAGAAATGTGTTGTTTACCTTATCCAGATCGCTTTGTTCAACGCCTTTGTGCTTTACAAAAAAAAGTTTATTTTTGCTGAACTGTCATCTGCAATGACAATATGCCGTGCTATACCTGAATGCACATGGTGATACTGTACTGACAATAATAATGTAATATTATATGCAATGTACGGTTTACAGTGGTGTAAAGTAACCATACCAAATGTATACAAATCTTTTGTAAATAGCAGATCTACAAGCTCACAATGCGTCGCATCGCGACACATTATGAGCTTGTAGATCGGCTATGTCATTTTCATGTAATTTTGTACTTTTGCACACAAAGATTATGTATGCACTTGAATGACATTGGCGTGAAACAGTGTTCTCAAAAGCATTTTTTATTTTATCTTATAAAACTACTGTTGAGAGTTCTGATTACACTGTAGAAAAAAAAAATGTCAAATTACTTTTCAAATCATCTTTCTACCTGTCACGTGTCTCTTTCACAAAAGTGCCCATATCTATGTATCTGGAGACAGACAGCTGTTTTTTTGTGAAAACAAGCTGTATTCAACAACCAATAGATTAAAAACTCACTTCTTTTCCCCTGATGAAAGTAGAGATTCTAATATTTCTTTTGAGATATTTGGTGTTTACACATTCATAGCACAACATATTCTGTGGTTCTTGAAAGATTAGTCAGAATGCTTAAAAAGGCTGGCAGTAGCACAGCCTTTATTTTAAAAGCCCTGGCAGGGAATTCATTTTGATTCATTAACTGTTATTGTGGTTGTGCTCTGTATGATATTCTATTATAGTAATGTGATGGTATTATAGCTGTAGCTTAGCTAAGAGGGGCTGCTCGCTAACCTGACCCTGCCAGATGGGGGCGGTATTGAGTAACCAGGTTCCCAAATAAGCTGTGAAACAATGTGTGGAGCAAGCTTCTTGTATCTGGGAGCGTCAGGTTAGCTGCTCGCAGGGGTGGGATTATTCTCAGTGGTGTTTCATAGCCTGTCTCATACTGCCCCCTTCTGGTGAACACGCATGGTTTGGATTTTACTGTTGTAATTTCAATCATAGATATAGAAACCTAGATACCTCATTGGCCTCTGCAGTTCATTGGAGCAACCTGTATCGCAATACCTTGTATTGCTTCCGCCCTCAGTCGCATGCGTCACAGAAGGGGGCGTTCAGTAGGCCTCTGATTGGCCTACCGAACGTCCCCTTCTGTGACGCACGCGACTGAGGGCGGAAGCTGGTGCGTGCCCGAGATACAGACGCCTCAGAGTCGGAGGAGGCGTCTACCTTTATATGTCTATGATTTCAATAGACGGGTTTCCTGTGTGTAAACATTGAGCGGATGCGAGCGCAGTGGAGGGGAGAGCCTATAGAGGGCGCTATTACCCGCAGCAGCTCTGGTCAAATCTACATTGGTGAAGAAATGGTCTTCACCGGGTTTAATGAAAGTAGATTAAATTATGCAGTTTGTAATATCTTGTTTACTCAATGAAAATGATTTGTCTGAAGACAGCAGGGGAGGAAAGTTACCGGCGACCTGGACAGATGTATGGAGGATGGAGATGACTGCAGGGTCACCGCTGGAGGAGGCCTCGTCCGAGGACCACCTGTCCTACAGAGTGAGAGGACCACCTGTCCTACAGAGTGAGAGGACCACCTGTCCTACGGAGAGGGACGCTCTATCTCTCTGTCCATGGGTTCCACAGTTTGACCCTGACGTCACTGACCCAACTGAAGTCAAGTAGACGACCACTCAAAGGTAGGAAACGTGTTTTGTTGTGTCCTAAAGGTAGGGTAAGTGATTTACTTTTGTTAAAGTCAGTGTTAAATAGCTCTATATTCTGATAGTAGTCATTGCTATAGAGTGTTTGTTCAGTAAAAGGAGTCTCCCATGTCTCTCCAGCTCTTTAATAAACAGAAAATGCCTTTTCAATGCTCTCTCCTGATTGGCATAAATGTTGTCACCTACCTGAACATGTATTTATATTCTGTTTACTAAAGAGCTGGAGAAACCCCTGTGACCAAACATTCGATTTAGCAATGATTACTATCAGAATATTATACTTTAACCTTTTTAACAAAAAAATATCAAAAAACACATCACTTACCCTACCTTTAAGTCACTGTCCATCTACTGTATGTTGTGTGTATACTGTACTTCATGTTGTTCAATTTGAAACCCCAATGGGTCGCAATGGAACATATTCAGTGACTGATTGTGGCTCTAGAACTGAAGGTTGGTGAGTTGTAACCATAGAGTTAAAAAATAATAGAGAGGGCACCGGAAATCCTCTCCCATCCACTTGCATTGAGTTGCACTGGTTGTAACAGAGAACATGTGTGTGTATGTGGCTCTTGGTCACTTCACTTATCCTCCTATATATGTGTGTGAGGTTGATATTTCCTTTACATTTCAAGATACAGGTTTTTGGCTTTGACATGACGGCTATCAATTGCAATTGTTCATTTGGAATAGAAGACTGATGTGGATCTACAGTGTGTTGTGTTGAGTTGAGTTGAGTTGTGTTGTGTTGTGTTGTGTTGTGTTGTGTTGTGTTGTGTTGTGTTGTGTTGTGTTGTGGCTGATGTTGAAAGTTGTGAGTTGTGACAGGGTGTCTGCATTGATTCATGTGAGTGTGTCACAACGCAGGAAGCTGTGTGTGTGGTTTGAGTACTGTTGTGTATGATGTAATGGAGCTGCATATGCTTGGTGGGTGGTGGTGGTGGTGTGTGCTAAGACAGGGGTTCTCCACATTTTCAGGATGAGGGCCCACAATGACAATCTTGAAAGCGTTCACGGCCCACCCACCTGATCACTTAAAGAAATAGTTCACCCAAAAAGTGATTTATTTTCTATCAATTACACACCCCGTGAAGCCTTGAATTCATGGAGATTGTCTTGTTTTTGACACATTCCTGAGACAGTAATTTGATGGCCAGGTGTATTTCTGGTAGGAAATTCAAAGGAGACTCCTTTGAGTCTCCTATACCGGATACATTGGCATCTTTCCACCGGTAATGAAATGATTGGCTTATGAATGCAACAGAAACAAAAAGAATCTCCATGAATTCAATGCTTCCATGGGGTGTGTACTTGATAGAATATTTTGTTTTGGGTGAACTACTCCTTTAACAGGACAGCCATTGGGCAACAGTGCATTCAGCAGAGCACTCATAGTGTTCCAGTTCCACAGTGTACGCTCATGTCTTTGTGTCATCACAATGTCACTTGTTTATCCTGTAATGAGTTCTCTCTCCTGATTGGATAAAATTGGTATCCTGACCTGAAAATGTCTTTTCTGTTTACTAAAGATCTGAGAGAGATGGAGACGCCTGTTACTGAACAAACACTCATATTTAACACTTGTTTTAAAAAAAAAACAATATCACTTGATGTCTGTTTGATACGGTTAAAGCCTCATGTTTTATGCTTCGTGGTACGATGGTGTCACTCACAGAAAATAGCCAAAGTACAAGAGCACCAGTGGTGGAAAAAGTACTGAAATGTTTTACTTAAGTAAAAGTATCAATACCACAATGTAGAAGTACTGTACTCTGTTACAAGTAAAAGGCCTGTGTTCAAAATGTTGCTTGAGTAAAAGTACAGAAGTATTGGAATGAAAATGTACTTAAAGTAACAAAAGTACAAAAATGTTTGAAAATAGCAAATCTACAAGCACACAACGCGACGCGTTGTGAGCTTGTAGAGTGAGCTTGTAGATTAGCTGTTTTCAAATAGCCTAGGTTTAAAATGGGGCTTAAGTGGTTAATGTATATTTTATAATATAATAATTTATATCCGTAAAGTAACTAGTAACTAAAGTTTTAAAATAATTGTAGTGGAGTAATAGTATAATATTTGCCTCTGAAATGTAGTGGAGTAGAAGTAAAAGTACTGAAAATGGAAAATACTCCAGTAAAGTAAAAAATCTTCAAAAGTGTACTTAAGTACAGTACTTGAGTAAATGTGCTTAGTTACTTTACAACACTGAAGAGCACAACGACAAGTGACCCCATCCTATGACAGAGTATACATATAACATATAGTCTACCCCCCCCCCCCCCACACACACACACACACACACACACACACACACACCCACCTAACCTATACTTCTGGAGAACAACCCTGACATGTTTAACATGCTAACCCAGTGTGCACACACACACACACACACACACACACACACACACACACACACACACACACACACACACACACACACACACACACACACACACACACACACACACACCCACCTAACCTATACTTCTGGAGAACAACCCTGACATGTTTAACATGCTAACCCAGTGTGCACACACACACACACACACACACACACACACACACACACACACACACACACACACACACACACACACACACACACACACACACACACTGGATTCAGTGTCAATGAATGAACCTATTATGCCATATTCAAAATATAGTTAAAATAGTAGATTTACAAGGTCACAGCTTGTAAATCGGCTTGCTGCTTCATATTAATTGATATTAATACATCATTCATTTAGGTCTCCTTGACATGAACACATTTGAGAACCACTGGTGTGTATTGCCAGAGTGCACACCTCCTCCTTGTACGTCCAAACCCTCTTCTTTCAGCACAAACTGTTTATTTTATTATGTTCATGTTTCTAGCTGGGTGGAGGAGGGAATACAAAGTGCAGTAAAAATGTAAATGAAAGCCAGAGTCACACTGATAATATTTGGAGTGGTGGCCGCCTTGTTTTCCTTTTATTAAAGCATGATTAGTATGCAGTGTAGGTCAGCCCTAATACTACTGCTCCTATTACACACATTACTCTGAGAGAGAGAGAGAGAGAGAGAGAGAGAGAGAGAGGGGAAACTATGGTTGCCACTGCTATGGTATATGTATGTGTGCTTTACTTCCTGTTGAGGTGCAGCTGAACTCGCTAATTGTGCTGTTGGCTGCACGTCTTTTTCATCATCGTTTCAATCTTGGAGAACATAGGCTACTGAGAAGAAAATCCATTTACATATTAAAGTACATTCAAAGACAACCCTAAACCTGAGTCTCAGACAAGGCAGTCTCTTGACTGGTGCTCCCTGGGTTTGTGAAAGTGTTGGTCTGAGGCAGCTCTTCAGTGAAGGCTTTCTCCAGAACCTTTAGGATAGAGCTGCGGAATACAACCTTGAAATCCTGACCCATGAACACGTACAGCAGCGGGTTCAGGCAGCTGTTGAGAAGTGCCAGGCAGAAAGCTATGCGAGACCCGATGGTGAGCCCATCGTACAGTGTTCCACTGTACTCTGTAATCAGATCTATGATGTGATAGGGGGCCCAGCACAGGAAAAACACGGTGATAACAGTTGCTATGATTTTGAAGGGGCGACCTGATTGGCCGGCCAGCGAGTGATTATTCCTGAGCCGGTAGATGATGACAGAATAGCAGGAGACGATGACAGTGAAAGGGACCACGAATCCCATGAGGAAGCTAGTGATGATCATGACCCCAGATCGAAATGTCGACAACTGATACACTTCTGGTGTAAGCCTACTGTAGTCATCAGTGAGTGCAAAGTTGTTGTAGCACCAGATGATGTTCTTATCATAGTAGGAGGGCCATGTGTTCCTAAAGACTAAGTAAGGGGAGCTGAGAGCCAAGCCCAGCACCCAGACTCACCCAAGACGCCTTTCTGACGCTGCGGTGGTTCTGGGCCCACACTGGACACACCACACATACACATCTGTCAACACTGATGACCATCAGGATGTAGATGCTGGCATACATGTTCATGATGGAAATGGTAACGTCCATTTTGCACATGAATGTTCCAAAAGGCCAGTGGCCGTCCAGAGCTGTGTGTGTGATGGTCAGGGGCAGGAACGCTGTAACCAGGAAGTCGGCCACAGCGAGGTTGAGATACCAAACAGTGTTGACGGTTTTCTTCATTTTGAAGCCCGTCACCCAGATGACCACACTGTTCCCCAACATGCCGAGCACAAAGACCAGGCTGTAGATGACGAGGGACACGATCTTGAAGGGATCAACCTTGTCATCATAAATAGTAGTAGAACCCTCATAGTAGTAATCCCAGTTATAATCGTTTCCACCAGACGGATCCATCTCCTCATAGTAATAATCAGCAGTTGTGGTCATAATCTCCATCGTCCTAAAACCTAAAATAACAAAAAGGTTAATGCTTTGTTTTAACAGGCCATGTATTATTATACTGAAATGATTTGGTGCCAGGGACCCCCATACGAGATGTGTATGGTTAAAATGTTTCTCATATTCATTCATATTTACTTATGTTAAAATAAGTTTTAAAAAAGCTCTATATTCTATATAGCAATCATGTCTATATAATAAAGAAAGTCAAATAAAAGATACCTGTGTTGAAGAGGCGTCCGTCAGTGAAGTGTCTTGTTCAAACTGTGGTCGGTGAACAGGACCTGCAGCAACTCATAGCATCTATGTTGTGGTTTAAAAACAGCCTGTTTCCTTTGTGCACAGAGACCAGAAATAGCAGCTTATAGACTTCACTGTCATTCAGACCTGAGGCCAATTCTACAAATGCCTTCTAAATCAGAAGTTTTTTTTTTTTTTTTAAGTTTCTTTTTCAAAAATAACAGATCTACAAGGGAAAAAATACTTAATTACAGTAGTTGTTGTAAACTTGTATATCTACTATTTTCATACCACGTATTGTCTCGTCTCTAAGTATAAAATTGGCCTATGGCCTTTGATGTAAGAGGGGAAGCTGTCAGAACCTTCCCTAAAACATCCTGGAACAAACTACCCATTGCAGCTAGAACTGCAGACTCACTCCCAATCTTCTACTATAATGTGAAGACTCACCTCTTCAGACTCTACCTCAGCCCGTAGCACTTGCAGGCTTATGCAATGAATAAAATGTAATTTAGATAGTACGTTATGTAGAAAATGACCACGTCTATTCCTTGCTTACTGTAAATCGCTCTGGATTAAGAGCGTCTGCTAAATGCCTACATTGTAGATTGTAAATTGTAAGAGCCAATGGCCTGTTATCGTTGAGGACCGAGGGACGACTTCATACGATTTGTCTCATTATTATAATATTGCATTCTTCCATGCACACTTTCAGTTCCATTGAATACACGGTCTCTTCTATTGGTCATGTGGCACATACGTTACGCAAAGCTCGGCCGGAGGAGTTAAGGAGACGGGTCGGGTTGGCCAATCAGCGGCTTATGCTGGCCGCTTTGGACAATCAGGGACTTAAACTGGTCGGGTTGGCCAATCAGGGAGTTAGACTGGCTAAGCAGCACAAACGTAACACGGCGTTCTGCCAGACACTGTATTGTCACACTCTCAACCGACCGGTTAGCAGAGCGCTACTATATATTTTTTGGCTTTTTGCCTTTATTGATATATTACAGTAGGCTGACAGGAAATGGGGAGAGAGATGGGGGGGGGGTGACATGCAGCAAAGGTTGTTGGGATCGGGAGTCGAACCCGCGACACGCTGTCAGGCTGGCATTGCAGTCTAGGGTGCCTGGACCGCCACGCTGCGGCCCAGGCCAGCAGAGCGCTACTTATTAATCTCCCTGAAAATGGAAAAGGAATCCAAACGTTGATTTAGTGTTCTGAGTTGTTCAGAGTGCAGAAAGTGTAGCTCAACAGCTTGTTGACATAATGAACCTTCATTATGAAACAGATGGAGCCCAACACAATATGAGAGCGAGAGAGACACACACACACACACACACACACACACCTGGTCCCTGACATCAATCCACATGGTTTGGTGTTGTGTTGACAACTGGCATGCTCTCTGCCATTTCCCTGTATGGGGCACATACGTACTCACTGTTGTTCATACAGGCTTTGGGGTGTGTGTGTGTGTGTGTGTGTGTGTGTGTGTGTGTGTGTGTGTGTGTGTGTGTGTGTGTGTGTGTGTGTGTGTGTGTGTGTGTGTGTGTGTGTGTGTGTGTGTGTGTGTGTGTGTGTGTGTGTGTGTGTGTGTGTGTGTGTGTGTGTGTGTGTGTCCGTCCGTGTGCTTGCGTGTCAGAGAATCCTACAGCGTAATGCAAACCGTGTGCACAAACGTGAAAACGGACAGGGTCTCAGTAGGACAGTTCCTGGGGGGATTCCCCAGACTCATCGTGTCGCAGGTCGAGGTCTGTGTATCTTTATGATTCCTAAGAGTAACACGAGAGAGAGAGACAGATACAGTGTGAGAGAGACAGAGAGAGAGGGAGAGAGACAGAGAGACAGATACAGTGTGAGAGATAGAGAGAGACAGAGAGAGACAGAGAGAGAGAGAGACCGAGGGAGAGAAACACCAACCTACAGACAGACATGCAGCCCACATACCATGGGCGACCGGGATTTCTGCTTGGCCGCACCCGAACTGTGGAATGCCCTCTGCTCACCTGAGAGCACCACAGTCGGTTAACTCTTAACCCATTTTGGCCGGGAACCCCTTTTTGTAACTATACCTTTCAGGACGGGAAACCCCTTTTGGGGTTCTTGTTGCTATGTACAGTATATAGCAACAAAGATTTTTTGTAATTTTTGAATAAATATTTTTTTCAGAGTGATATAAAATTAGAAAACAGGATTTAGAAGACGTTTTTATAATGGGCCTCAGGTCTAAATGCTTTAAGAGAGGACTAAAGCCCTTCCTTTTTAACAAAGCATTTGTTTTTCACTGGTTTAACCTATAGGCTTTATGCCCCCATATTTTAAATGTTTTGTTTCAGTTTCTTAGATTGTTTTAATGGTGATGATTGATTCTTTTTTTATGTAATTGCCTTTGGTAGCACTTTGAGATTTTCGCAAATGTAAAGTGCATTATAAATAAAATCCATTATTATTAGAGAGAGAGAGAGGCAGGCAGGGTGTGAGAGAGAGAGAGAGAGAGAGAGAGAGAGAGAGAGAGAGAGAGAGAGAGAGAGAGAGAGAGAGAGAGAGAGAGAGAGAGAGAGAGAGAGAGAGAGAGAGAGAGAGAGAGAGAGAGAGAGAGAGAGAGAGAGAGAGAGAGAGAGAGAGAGAGTCGCAAAAGACGGAGGAGTGTCTCTGCTTCCATCGGGGGGAAAAAGCGGTACACATCATTGGCACTGAATGAGTTAATAACTTAACCCAAAGGGCCCAAAAGCCCTTATATACGGTAGTAAGGTCTTAAGGAAGTTCCCCAGACATGAGTGAGTGTGTGTGTGTGTGTGTGTGTGTGTGTGTGTGTGTGTGTGTGTGTGTGTGTGTGTGTGTGTGTGTGTGTGTATACACACTCAGTGTGTCTGTATGTGGCTTTGTCAACACCCACCCACCCACGCGCACACACACGAACGCGCACGCACGCACGCACGCACACACGAAAAACTTTACTTTGCACGTTTTCCAACATTATCAGCATGGCCATATAGTATATGGGCATACTGGGGGGTTTATTTTCCCCCAAGATGTGTCTTATACCTGAACATAATTCAGTAAATGCAATTATACTGCATATTATCAGCAATTATACATGAGTAAATTAAATCATTAATAACATCAGGTTAAATTAATGAGAAAATCTAATGATTCACGTTTGCATGTGTGCATGTAACCTTTGGTTAAATCTATCAAATCTATTTTCTGATCTCACTGATCAGTCATAAATGCAGGCTGTATGTCATGTACACAGCGGGTACAACACACATCCTCACATACAGGAAATGCAAAACCACAAAAGTCCTCTGCCTGCTGCAAGCCTTCCAGTGCACTCAGCAGTCATTTCAACCAGTTAATATCATATTCCTTCTTTTTATCAAGTGATAAAATGATTGTAAGCCTATATCCTAAAGAGGGCTGTTCAATACATAAGTTACCTTCTAATACATTTCCATATGTTCAACAACACACACGCACATCCAGACTAATGCATACACGTGCACATACACGTGGGCATGCATGCACGCGCACACACACACACACACACACACACACACACACACACACACACACACACACACACACACACACACACACACACACACACACACACACACACACACAAACTAATTTAGAATAAGATGACATCATCCATGGGGGATGTACGTATGTGTAAATCCTCCATCAAAGCCTGTTTCCTTTGTGCACAGAAACCACTTTAACCCTTTAAGACCTGAGGCAGATTCTAGACATGTCTTCTAGATCCTAACAGTTTTCTGAAACATTTATGTTTCTATATCAGAGGTGCTCAAACCTTTTCATGTCAAGGACCCCCAAAAGTATATTGTTTCAATTCATATATTGTATATGTTGTTTCAATTTATTCAAAACACTCATAATGCTATTTAAAGTATTTTAAAACAAGCCTTTATTTTATTGCAAAATTAAAATATAGAACTCAGAGCACAACTTTTATTTGAACCTTGTATTTATTGTATAGTTACTATTAGAATGCCTGACAGCCAACCTTGATGTGCATCTTTGCAGAAAGGTACAAATAACAACCGTGTCAAATGGAGTTGCATTTGTTTATTATTAAAAGTGAGTTTTGCCAGAAAATGCATTTTATTTGTTCACAAAATGAATAAACCACAGGACAACCGCTGAGTGTATTTATAAGTACTAGAGGTTCTTAGGGTAGGTATGAGGGACGCGTCATACTGCCAACCCAACTGATATGCCCATATATGGAGATCTCTGTAGCTGTTAGTCCTTGTCTCCTTTATGCCCATATACAGTATGCCCATATAACAGGTTTGTGGATCTGTTGGGAATTGATTACATGAACCCAGCAACTGTGCATGCAGTCTCAATTTTTGAAAACAAAAATAATTGGTCTATACGGCACACCTCCAAAACCTCTTTAACTCTTTGTCTGCCAGAAATAAAACATTGTTTGCTAAGCCACTGCAAGCGATTTCCGAGTGTTTACACTAACCTAAAAAAAATCATAGAATATTATTCTTCACAACGATCCACCCACCGATCGCTTGGGAGGGGGGGGGGGGGTTCGTAGAATCACAAAAAAAGTATGCCGCCGCGATAATCCAAGACAACCCTAAACCTGTGTCTCAGACAAGGCAGTGTCTTGACTGGTTCTCCCTGGGTTTGTGGAAGTGTTGGTCTGAGGCAGCTCTTCAGTGAAGGCTTTCTCCAGCACCTTTAGGATAGAGCTGCGGAATACAGCCTTGAAATCCTGACCCATGAACACGTACAGCAGCGGGTTCAGGCAGCTGTTGAGAAGTGCCAGGCCGGTGGTTATGGGGATCCCGATGGTGACCACTTGATCCACGAAATTTGCAAAATCAATCAGACGCATGAAATGATAGGGGGCCCAGCAGAAGGCAAATGTGGTGATAACAGATGCTATGATTTTGAAGGGGCGACCTGATTGGCTGGCCAGCGAGCGATTATTCCTGAGCCGGTAGATGATGACCGAATAGCAGGAGACGATGACAGTGAAAGGGACGACGAATCCCATGAGGAAGTGAGTCATGATCATGACCCCACCACCGGTGGGTACAAAGTTGTTGTAGCACCAGATGATGTCTTTATCATGATAGGAGGGCCGTGTGTTCGTAAAGATGAAGTAAGGGGAGCTGAGAGCCAAGCCCAGCACCCAGACACCCAGACTCACACAAGATGCCTTTCTGACACTGCGGTGGTTCTGGACCCACACTGGACACACCGCACATACACATCTGTCAACACTGATGACCATCAGGATGTAGATGCTGACATGCATGCTCATGATGAAAATGGTAAAGTCCATTTTGCACATGAAATTGCCAAAAGACCAGTGGTCCAGAGCTATTTCAGTGATGCCCAGGGGCAGGAACCCTGTTACGAGGAAGTCGGCCACAGCGAGGTTGAGATACCAAACAGTGTTGACGGTTTTCTTCATTTTGAAGCCCGTCACCCAGATGACCACACCGTTTCCCAACACGCCGAGCACAAAGACCAGGCTTGTAATGACGAGGGACGCGATCTTGATGTTTCTAGCAGACATATCCATCTCTTTATTGTGATAAACAGCAGTTGTGGTCATAATCTCCATCGTCCTAAAACCTAAAATAACAAAACAAAGGTTAATGCTTTGTTTTAACAGGCCATGTAGATCATCAACATGTCCGTACACAGACAAGTTTAGAGTTGTCAATGTTTTGTTGACATTTTAGTTTGGTCAAATGTGTACATATCTCCTAAAAATTCAAACACTTTTTTAAAGATTTTTTTTTTATGATTTTGATGACTCGTAAAGTGTCTGGATGACATGCTCATTAATATGTTGCAGGAGATTTGTCGTATTGGTACCCGTACATGATTACATCAGGTGAGGATGCAAGATAAGACAGACAGCTAGAAGTATACATATTTTTTTAAATCTCAGGACTAGTGTAAATGTGTAGATAACTTGTTTGGCTTTTTTGTTGTTCTCTTGTTTGATCTTCCTTCCCTACTTACCCACGGGTGATAGAGAACAGCGCAATCTTTTAGAAAACCACTAAAAACAAAAAGGTCATCATAAGTCGTTCTTGGCAGTGTGGGTGTTTGGACGATGTCTCGTCATAAGTCGTTCTTGGTAGTTAATGAGTTAACGGAAATCACAACTCTTGAAACTACAGTCCTGTGACAAACAGAAAACGAGTCTAGCTCACATTGTGGAGCATATCGTCTACTGTCGAACCATGCTCATTTCTGCTGGTTTGAATGTGAACCCCAACAAATGAGTGGGAAAGTGTGAATTAACATATGGATTGACCCTGGCAGCATATCAATGGTACAGGTGTGTTGATTAAGCTACTACTATTTTTCAACCACAACTAATGAGATAAAACATCAGTAGAATGAGTTTGGGGACTTCATGAGACAAAATACATCGTATACAACTCATTATTTTTGGGAAAATGAATAGCAACAACTATGCAGTGATAGTGAAGAAAGGGAACATGGAAAGACACTTTCTGACAAACCACACATAAATTGACTGGAGCTTTCCAGCAGACAGAGAACTGAGAAAAATAAAGAAGGAACTGAAATCTCAGCCATATGTATTGGTGTACCATACATCTAAGTCCATGCCTATACTCCAAGGTTTTAGACTTAGAAACATTATTTCAGTTTTGCCTTTGTTTAATTGAAGAAAATTATGGCATATCCAATTGTTGATTTGTTCAATGCATTTACTCAGTATTTGTATTGGACCATAGTCCTGCAGTGATAATGGTTATGTAGATTTGTGTATCATCTGCAAAATGATATATAAAATATGGTAGCTTATTTTGTTGTTTTCCATAATCTGAACTAGTATGTAGATATTGAACAGTAGGGGTCCTAGAATGGATCCTTGTGGAACTCTGCATGTGATTTTGTCCACACAGATGTGTAGTTAGTGATAGATACAACATAGTCTCTGTTCTCTAAATTTGATTCAAACTGTGCCGGAAACTCACAGCCAGTTTTTCAATCTGTCTAGTATTGTGGTCGACCGTGTGAAATGCAGCACTGAGATCTAGTAATACTAAGACATTTTGCCACTTTCTGTATTTATGTGGATGTCATCAAAATTTGACAAGAGCAGTCTCAGTTCCGCGGTGTGATCGAAAAACCTAACTGTAAGGTATCAAGGCCATTGTTTAAGAAGCTGTTCAAGTTGTTGAAACACAGCTTCTTCAATTATTTTACTGTGGGAAGCAACCTGATGGTGAAGAAAAGGAACTTGGAAAGACACTTGACAATGACAAACCATTGACTAAACATTTCCAGCAGACAGAGAACTGAGAAAAAAAAATAAACTAAGGAACTGAAATTTCAAAAATGTTTTCTACATAAAAAGATCAAGCTTTCATCATCAGGATTATAAAATTAAGTTTTCATCAGGATTATATCATTTTTGTATTATAGTTTGATGTGCATAACATTTGTTTTCATAATAATCTTTTTTTTCATTTATATTAAACTATTGACTTCTCTTTGCATTATTTGAATAACAATCTAAGACTGCCTATAAAAAGTTCGGAAATTTTGAAACTTAACTTTGATTATTTCTCCCCTTTAATAAAACCAATTATGTTATGTTACCAATGTTTTATGTCATTTTATTGTTGATTAGTCAGGGCTGACACCAATGCTGGCACTGCGCATAACGGAACACCAGCTTCACTTGCCCTATTGCAAGGGCCGTATCCTGAAGGGACAAACGTGGCATCTTTTCATGGGGGCAGTGTTGCTGCTTGGAGCATCAACACAAACTTAACAAAGCTGCAGAACCCATGTTCAGGTGCCAGTCACACACCTGTGACTAGCACCAGAGCACACACCTGCCAGCAGGTCGTTCAAAACTAGAGCGATTACCAACAGAAGCATATTGGGGGATTTTGACAACATTTCTGGGGGCACTACCCACACTTTTAGCTGTGTTGCTCATTCCACGAATCCCCGATCCTTACAAGCTGTATCTCCTTGTAAAGGTGACTAATCAACGATAAAAATGATATAAAACACAAGCTCTCTCTCTCTCTCTCTCTCTCTGCCACAAACACACACATACTGTTAAGTTACACTTATTTCCTGTTAATAATAAATGTGTAAAAGGCGATGCATTGGGGGGGTAAATGTGAGACACTTTATTGTGAAGGTAAGACCGGAAGAAGAGAGTTGTTGTTGATGCTGCGGAGTTGTTGCAATATATTCTAACTCTGTTGTCGGCACGGTGGTCAGACCGAGACCAGTCTGTCCGCTTATATTTGATAAAATTGTGTATTGAACAGTCAACACAAGTTGTATTACAACACTTTCAAAGAGAAGGCACTTGTGAGTAAAGTTGGCAAGTTGCCCTACCACAAATGAACAACAATGCACAAGCATTTGAGGATATGAAACATCCAACACAGATGCGTAAAAAAGACTCTTCACAACAGCTATACTGTAACTGTGGCATCCAGGTGAAACAACATTAATCATAAAGGTGGACACGTTAAAACGTTAACACTTGAACTGGATAGCTTCATGAGGAGACTGCACGATTCTCACAAATGTTTTATCAACTGTCCCACGGCTGTCCCAACCAGATGCACGGCCGGTGTCCACTACCTAACTATTACAGTAAAACCTGTGAGCAGTGGTCTATCATTTATTGCCCTAACAGGTCAGCTGAGCCACGTTATGAAGGATTAATCAAATTGTCAGTCATAGCCAATCGGAATGTAATATGAAAAGTGACTGATACATCTTGATCAGTGTTCTAAAGATCAATGAATACCCTGCACACATGATCACCGTCAAGACGCTCATAGCTTCCTCCGTTACTGGATCAAACAAATAAATAAATAAAATATAATACCTATCATAGATAGACCTACCGTTACTAAATACAGCTGATGACATTTCACACATCAACATTTTGTAAGTGATATATTTATTTATGTTAAAATAAGTTTTAAAAAGCTCTATATTCTAGATAGCAATCATGTCTATATAATAAAGAAAGTAAAATAAAAGATACCTGTTTCAAAGACGTCAGTCAGAGAAGTGTCTTGTTCAAACTGTGGTCGGTGAACACTGAGGAGCTCAGAGCAACTTCTAGCACCTTGTGGGTGTCATATGCATGACAGCCAACCATAGCGGATGTTTGCAGAGAGGTAAAAATATCAACCCTGTCAAATGGGGAAGTTGCATGTGTTTATTATTAAAAGCGAGTTTAGTCCGAAATTGCATCACTTCTTCACAAAATTAATAAACCACAGGACACCCGCTGAGTGTATGTGTAAGTACTAGAGGCACTGGCGGATTTAGCATTTCTGGGGTTCAAGCAAAGCTCAAATTTGTGCCCCCCCCCCCCTCCCCAAATACCTTGTATCACAAAATTAAATTTTTCTGAAAAAGTGTCATAATTGAGTATGAACTTGACAATGGACAGTGCAATGTAAAAGTGCTGTTTACTTGAAGTTTAATCATGCAAACGAAACATAATATCAGCAATCAACATAGATACAAATTAAATTCTAAATTATCAAAGCAGTACTGCAGGACTGGAGTTCAGCCTGATGACTGAAATCATAAACCAACGTGATTCAATCAGATTCAGACTACACCTGGAATATAAACGATCCCCATTGAACCTGATTGATGTGAGGATGTACTGTAGAGCAAAAATGTACAGTATAGCCTATTTGCTGTCATAACCAATCATTTTAGCTAGGATTAATTACCTAGTCGATCATGTTAGATTTCTAGGAGAGTACAGTAGCTACATGCCTACAGCAGAGTAATCTGAGTTCCCAGAAGTTTTCGCCAGCTCTGGCGAGGAACTTCTGGGCCACAGCCCTGGTATTTGTGGGCGGGATGTACGTCACGCTCTGAATCTGAGCGGACACGCCTCTTACCGGTCTGAGAGCTGTGCAACTCGTCTAAAAAGTCCGACGAGAGGCAAACAGCAGTACACAACAATGGCGGCCGAAATTTCTCAAGGGGAAATTGCTTCCCGTCGATCCTATTTAGATGCATCACCCACTGCATGTGGATCCCGCCCCCTTTTCTTCATTGGCTGTTGATTTGAATCACAACGCAGTGGCCGCGCCCCTGCTGTCCAAGCTCCGACGCTAACCCTCCCAGACTAACAGCAGAGTAACACAACTACGTTCAACAACTTTTAAGGAGAATTTAACTCGGGTCAAGACATAAATAAATTCCATTTAATTTGCCAGGTGTGCCGTAGATATCTGACATTTTCCCAAGAAATGCCTTTCTACAAGCTCAGCATTTAATAGGTCATATTTTAATGTCATCATGACAAAATATACAGGCTACATTTGCAAACATTTCAGTGCTGATTAGACCAAGTTAAATGTGTGCAGTGCATTAAGAGCCTGAATATTCTTTGAGCATGTTAAATATCCGCTAAGAGAACAACATTTATGACGGCAGACCGTTTAATTGATGACAACTCATCACTGTGCGCAATGCAGAATGTATACTGTACTAGAGGTCAGCCCCCTAGCCCCCTAGCCAACACAATCGTGGGATACAAATGAAAACATCCCAAACCCCTTTCAAAGAGCCGTTGTAAAGACTGGCTCATTTATGGCTCATGTGTATATTATATATATTTTAAAAATATATTTAAATATGTATGTATTCATATGTCATAATAGTATCTATATTTATATTGTAGATATAATGTTAAATATGTGTTATGTACTGTAATACAGCATATAACATTATGATATAATAATGTATTATTATATTTAATAATATATAATATAATATATAACATCATTAATACAATATTTATTATAGCATAAGATATAGTATACATAATACATATTAATGTAATGTCTAATATTATGATATCTAACAGTTTATTGAAATAATAATTGTAATATGTAATTTATTTATATATAATAACATATATGGAATATATATAAATAGCCATATAATAGCCATATTCATATGCATATTATTTATATAGATCCGCTGTCTTTCTCCCTCTCTCTCTGTTGTTTTGTTCCTAAACCTTGTTTGTCGCGCACAATCTAGCAACACTGGAAGTTGGGAGAGAATTGGACAACATCTTTGGAGCGCAGCTGTAGTGTACCTAGTGTCCCTTTGTCCCGCTCCATCTGTCTGGCTCTGTCTTTCAATCCGCACACACACGCGCACACACACGCACGCACGCACGCACGCACGCACGCACGCACGCACGCACGCACACACACACACACACACACACACAGTCTCTCTGTCTCTGTCTTTCTCTCGCTCCCCGTGGCTCTCTCTCAGAGGCAGATCCACCGTCTTTCTCCCTCTCTCTCTGGTCTGTGTGTGTGTGTGTGTGTGTGTGTGTGTGTGTGTGTGTGTGTGTGTGTGTGTGTGCGCGTTTGCGCGTGTGCGCGTTGTTGTTATTACTCTCCGCAGGAGAGTATTGTTTTCACTTTCTAAATATGACACACCGATTGGTCAAGCCTCACGTGACACGTGACAATACGGTGAAATACTGTATAAATACATGGCGTCACTTTGACAGTGTCTGTGCCACTGTCAAAGTGAGGTAAGACAGGAACCATCACGAAATGGCTGCATGGCTGATACATAATTGGCAGATAGGACAGATAGGACACTTATATAGACAGGAGGGATATGACACTTACACAGACGGATAGGACACTTACAGTACACAGACAGGACGGATAGGACACTTATACAGACAGGACGGATAGAACACTTACACAGACAGGACGGATAGGACACTTACACAGACAGGACGGATAGGACACTTACACAGACAGGAGGGATATGACACTTACACAGACAGGACGGATAGGACACTTACACAGACAGGACGGATAGGACACTTACACAGACAGGAGGGATATGACACTTACACAGACAGGAGGGATATGACACTTACACAGACGGATAGGACACTTACAGTACACAGACAGGACGGATAGGACACTTATACAGACAGGACGGATAGAACACTTACACAGACAGGACGGATAGGACACTTACACAGACAGGAGGGATATGACACTTACACAGACAGGACGGATAGGACACTTACAGTATACAGACAGGACGGATAGGACACTTACAGTATACAGACAGGGCGGATAGGACACTTATACAGACAGGAGGGATAGGACACTTACACAGACAGGAGGGATAGGACACTTACATAGACAGGATGGATAGGACACTTATACAGACAAGACGGATAGGACACTTATACAGACGGATAGGACACTTATACAGACAGGATTGATCGGACACTTATACAGACAAGATGGATAGGACAGTTAGAACATAAGAATTAGAACATTCCCAACATTCCCAACACAAGTCTGGTAAGAGTGAGGTAAGACAGGAACAATCACGAAATGGTTGAGAAATGGCGGATACTGTAACAATTGGATAGGACACTTACACAGACAGGACGGATAGGACACTTACACAGACAGGACGGATAGGACACTTACATAGACAGGACGGATAGGACACTTATACAGACAGGAGGGATAGGACACTTATACAGACAGGACGGAAAGGACACTTATACAGATAGAACATTCCCAACATTCCCAACAGCGGAGAGTTGTGCTCCGAGGAGCACTTTTTCTTGTTATTATTACGTTGTCGTCAGCCTCCCCCCCACACCGCACACGTTCGGTCGCGTCACGAACCCCCCCCACCCCGCACACGCACACACACACATCACACGCAAACCCAAATCTGTGTCTGTCTCTCTCTTTCTCTCTCTCTTTCACTCCCTGTGTCTCTCTCTCTCTCTCTTAGAGGCCAGTGAAGCCATGTCCTGTTATTGTAAGCGACTTGTAAGCGACTTTGAGCGAGGAGGAATGGAGGCAAATGGAGGAAAATTCACAAGCAATAAGATTGCTTATTTCTCGCGCGCAACCTGGTGACGGTAGGGAACAACATGGTCGAGCGTAATGTTGTGAGTTGGTGCTGGCCGCAAATAATTATGCTCCGAGAAGGCCAATGTGTGGTGAGCAGTGAAAAGTAGCCTACGCCCCCCGTAAATTAATTGCGCGCGTTGTGGCTTGTGTTGTTAGTGACATTGATATGTTGTGTAGTTCTGTAGGCAACTTAAGGCAGCATTAGACAAGATAATGCATTACTAACCTGCTGCAACGGAGGACCAACAAGAACACACTTGTTCGATAGGCCTACACATTATCTAGGTTACAAGAGCGTGGTTTGTTTGTTTCCATATCATAAAGTGTTTGGACACTTTCACACCTGTTATGTGAACTTCTGATCATATTCCTGCTAAATGCTAATCCAATGGCCAAAACAATCAAACAAACACAAAATTAAAATGATGTCTTTGTAAAATTACAAAATATGAAACCTTAATCAAGAATAAACTTTATTTTCTCATCACGGATTTACATGTGTAAATAAGTGGGTGAAATATTATATTTTGCATAATGCTTCATAATTTTGTTATTATTCAGAAAAAGGAGAAGAAATAAAAGGTAGAGGGAGAGCAGGGAGAAATAAAAACTCAATTAGAGATGCATGTCAAAGAGAACCTCCAAACAATACTGTTTTTATTTTTAAACTTACTTCAACATATTGTTTTGGATATTATTCATCATCGTTTCAATCTTGGAGAACGTACTGAGAAGACAAAACATTTACATATTAAAGAACATTCAAAGGCAGCCCTATCCCTGTGCCTCAGACAAGGCAGTATCTTGACTGGTGTTCCTTGGGTTTGTGGAAGGGTTGGTCTGAAGCAGCTCTTCAGT
Source organism: Gymnoscopelus microlampas (assembly GCF_963454915.1). NCBI lineage: Eukaryota > Metazoa > Chordata > Actinopteri > Myctophiformes > Myctophidae > Gymnoscopelus > Gymnoscopelus microlampas. Next base: position 47,731,868 of record NC_139955.1, read on the forward strand.
GAAGGCTTTCTCCAGAACCTTTAGGATAGAGCTGCGGAATACATCCTTGAAATCCTGACCCATGAACAAGTACAGCAGTGGGTTCAGGCAGCTGTTGAGAAATGCCAGGCCGAAAGCTATGGGAAACCCGATGGTGATCACATGATACAGTGTTATACTGTACTTTGTCACCAGGACATTCACAACACCAATCAGATTAATGATATGATAGGGAGCCCAGCACAGGAAAAATGCGGTGATAACAGTTGCTATGATTTTGAGGGGGTGACCTGATTGGCCGGCCAGCGAGTGATTATTCCTGAGCCGGTAGATGATGACAGAATAGCAGGAGACGATGACAGTGAAAGGAACCACAAACCCCATGAGGAAGCGAGTGATGATCATGACCCCAAATCGAAATCCCCACAACTGATTAACTTCTGTTGTACTGTAGTCATCAGTGAGTGCAAAGTTGTTGTAGCACCACATGATGTCCTCATCATGATAGGAGGGCTTTGTGTCCCTAAAGATGAAGTAAGGGGAGCTGAGAGCGAAGCCCAGCACCCAGACACCCAGACTCAGCCAAGACGCCTTCCTGACACTGCGGTGGTTCTGGGCCCACACTGGACACACCACACATACACATCTGTCAACACTGATGACCATCAGGGTGTAGATGCTGGCATACATGCTCATGTAGAAAATGGTAACGTCCATTTTGCACATGAATGTTCCAAAAGGCCAGTGGCCGTCCAGAGCTGTTTCAGTGATGTCCAGGGGCAGGAACGCTGTAACCAGGAAGTCGGCCACAGCGAGGTTGAGATACCAAACAGTGTTGACGGTTTTCTTCATTTTGAAGCCTATCACCCAGATGACGACACCGTTTCCCAACACGCCGAGCACAAAGACCAGGCTGTAGATGACGAGGCACACGATCTTGATGTTTCCACTGGACAGATCCATCTCATAATTGTGATAACATAGCAGTTCCTAAAACCCAAAATAACAAAACAAAGGTTAATGCTTTACAAGGTGACTTACAATAAGTGCATTCAACATAGGTAGACAAGAAAACTACTTATCACCAGAAGTGTGTATTTTTGTGTATTTCTTTTGCTGTTTTCTTTGTAAAGCACTTTGTAACCCAGTTTTGAGAGGTGCTATATAAATAAAGTTGTATTACTATTATTATTATCATTATTATTATTAGTCTTAAGTGCATTCTCTTCTAAAACAAGCAACTAGAGCATACCTAGCGCTAAGGTAAAAGTGCAATATATCAGCTACCTACTTTCTTAAACAGAAGAGACAAATAGAAAAATCAAATGAGCAAGAGCTAAAATAAATAAGTGTCAAATAAACAAGATCCAATTAAACAAGAGCTCATACAAATAATTGACAACAAGTAGGCAAGGCTAAGAGGAAGGGTAGTGTTTCCTGAAGAGGTGGGTTTTCAGCCTGTGGGGAGTGTGGGGAGTTCATTCCACCACTGTGGGGCCAGAACAGAGAGAAGCCGTGACCGTGTAGATCGGCCAGAAGGACCTCTGAGCGACAGGGCAACCCTCGAGGCGGCAGACCAAAGTGGTCGGTCAGGGGTGTAAGGCCTAACCATAGCCCAATACGATCTCTTCTCGTTCTCTTTTAAATAGCCAACCTACAAGCACACAACGTTGTGAGCTTGTATATCGCCTATTTTAAAAATTCCGTGCCCACAGATTGTCAGTCATAGCCAATCGAAATGGAATATGAAAAGTGATACATCTTGATCACCTGACTCCAGTGATAAAGTGAACTGATTTTTGTCAGTTTGGGACAAAATCATCTGCTAAGGTTTCTTACAGGAGAGATGTTATAAAGATCAATGAATACCCTGCACACATGAACACCGTGAAGACGCTCATAGCTCCCTCCGTTACAGGATCAAACAAATAAATACAAAATATATAATACCCTTTCTAAAAACAGCTGATGACACATTTTGTAAGTGATATATTTATTTATGTTACAATAATTTTAAAAAGCTCTATATTCTAGATAGCAATCATGTCTATATAATAAAGAAAGTAAAATAAAAGATACCTGTTTCAAAGTGTTGAAGAGACGTCAGTGTCAGAGAAGTGTCTTGATCTAACTGTAGTCGGTGAACACTGAGGACTCAGTGCAATTTATAGCTCCGTATATACATGTACCGGTAGGTGTCATATCAATACTGTTAGGCGGAAACCTCCTATCTCCATGTTTTAACTTTTTTTTGGAAATTAAAAAAACAGTCAGAAGAATCAGAGTACATTTTTGAAAAACATTTAAAGTGAAATTGGTTGGATCCATTGGAACTCTGTTCTTTCTTCCATTTTATGAAAAGTAACCGTTTTGGACATACAAGGTTTCCACCCGACAGAGACGATATGCAAACTCAAACTAGTATGAGATGAGATGACATCACCCACTGAAACTACTTTGATGGATGATCTATGTTGTGCTTCTGACAAGCAGCCTGTTTCCTTTGTGCACAGAGACCAGAAATAGCAGCTTATAGACTTCACTCATTCAGACTTGAGGCCAATTCTACAAATGCCTTCTAAATCAGATTTTTTTTTAATTTTCTTTTTATGTAAAATGTTCAATATTAGCAGATCTACAAGGGGAAAAATACACCACTCAGCGTTTATATTTGTATATGACATGATGGTTTACTGAAGCTATTTATCTCATGAGGGTTTGAAGTCTGTCTTGGCAAGAGAGAGTAACAGATATCTGATATAGTCCCACATAAAACACATTTCAAGGTCTGCCTTTTTTCACCTGCGTAATATTTCACCTGCGTTAGGCACATTCTGTCTCAAAATGACGCAGAAAAACAAAAGCATTTGTTACTTCTAGGCTGGACTACTGCAACTCTTTATTATCAGGCTGCCCAAGTAAGTCCCTAAACAGCCTGCAGCTGGTCCAGAATGCTGCTGCACATACTGACAGGAACCAGAAGAAGAGGTCATATCACTCCTTCACTGGCCTCTCTGCACTGGCTCCCAGTTAAATACAGAATAGAGTTTAAGGTTCTCCTCCTCACATACAAGGCTCTCAATGGACAGGAACCAGTGTATCTTAAAGAGCTCATCGAGCCTTATGAACCAGCCAGAACACCATTGTGTTCACAGTATGAAAAAAATGCTTAAGGCTCCAGGAAACCCCAAAAATGTTAGAACAGGACGCAGAGCATTTAAGTTTCAGGCACCTCAGCTGTGGAACCTTCTCCCAGTTTCAATCCGTGAAGCAGACACACTCTGTATATTTAAGACTAGATTAAAAACCTTTCTTTATGATCAAGCTATAGGTAGATTGCTTTTCTCAGTACTCAGTCACCCTATAGTCATCCTCTCTCCCTTTTCAGGACCTTCATCAGGCATGCGTGATGAAGGTAGAACGAAACGTTGCATCCTAAGTTAACTCTCCCTTCTCCCTTTTTCTTCCATATTCAGCATTCACACTCCAACGCACCTGTCCGTTCGTAGGTGTGCAAAAGGACACATGTAATTACTGTTTTAATTTATTTTATACTTTTTTTAAAATTGTATTTAAAGAGCCACTGGCCTGTTATCGTTAAGGACCGAGGGACAACTTCATACGATTTGTCTCATTACTGCCATTCGTCTAACTATTGTATTGAATACACTGTCACTTCTATTGGCACAAAACGTTACTCGGCCGGTGAGTTAAGGCGACGGGTTGGGTTGGCCAATCGGCTACTTATTCTGGTCAGGTTGGCCAATCAGGGACTTATACTGGTCGGGTTGGCCAATCAGGCAGTTAGACTGGCCAAGCAGCACAAACGTGACGTGGCGCTCTGCCAAACACTGTATTGTCACACTCTCTACCAAGTAGTTAGAGTCATGGTCGTCAAGGCTGGGTCAAGTGCTATACGGGCTGAGGTGGAGTGAACCCCCCCCCCCCCAAACACATACACACACCCTGATCTGTCATGTACCCGCACACGTATGTACCCACACACGTATGTAACCACACACGTATGGACCCACACACTCACTGTTGTTCATAAAGGCTTTGAGTTGGGTGCAGTATTTAGGTAGGGTTGGATGGCAGGGTCTTGATTGTGTGTGTGTGTGTGTGTGTGTGTGTGTGTGTGTGTGTGTGTGTGTGTGTGTGTGTGTGTGTGTGTGTGTGTGTGTGTGTGTGTGTGTGTGTGTGTGTGTGTGTGTGTGTGTGTGTGCGTGCGTGCGTGCGTGCGTGCGTGCGGATTTCCAGCTGTGTGTTTTTTGGGGATCAGGTTGCCAGTCTGAGGTGCAGCGGGCTTCTGGTGTGTGTGTGTGTGTGTGTGTGTTTTCATCAGACTTTCTGAAGCCTTTTTTTCTGGTGTAAGTCTGGTCACCATCCGTAGACCCCCTTAACTCATTCACTGCCAGACTTATTTCTGGCTGCGTTTGCCCACTGCCAACGATTTTCGTTTCTCTTATCTTTTCAAATGGTCACAGAATATGTATATCCACTATGATCGATCCCAGGAAGGCTGCTAAAAAACTCACCGTCACTCCCCCTTCCCTTGTTACAGGCTGATGCATCTATCGTCAAAAAGGGACGTTTTTTCTTCTCATCTGATGCCTCTGTGTTTGTCTTCGGTGGTTTTGGAATCCCATATGCCTGTAGTATTCTCCATAAGCTGTCTCTGTGAATACTATCGAAAGCCTTCTCGAAATCCATTAAGTTGATATACCTCCTCTGCCACTCTGTACACTGCTCTATGATGTTACGGAGGGTGAATATATGGTCAACACATCCTCTACCTTTTCGGAACCCTGCTTGTTCCTCTCTAAGTTGTTTGTTTATCGCATCTGATATTCTTTGTACGATCATTTTGGCAAGCATTTTGCTAGGGACAGACAAAAGGGTGATGCCACGCCAGTTGTTACAGTTGCTAAGGACACCTTTTTTTAGGGATCTTCACAAATTATGGCTTTTGTCCAGTCATCCGGTACCTTCTTCAAGGTAGAAACACATACTCACTCGTTCACTCGCTCACTCACTCACTCACTCACTCACTCACTCGCAAACTCAAACTGATTCAGTATAAGATGACCTCATCCAGTGAAGCTGCGTTGTGATGGAGGAAGTGGTTTGACACACATCCTGTGTCCTTAGTGCACATAAACCATCCTAACAGCAGCCTACACTTCTCTGTTTACTAGTCTGTTGACACTCATAGTGTTGTTTCTGTTAACAAGCCTCTTTATTTTATTGCAAAATGAAAATATAGAACTCAGAGCACAACTTTTATTTGAACCTTGTATTTATTGTATAGTTGCTATTAGAACGGTTGCATTTGAACCTTGTATTTATTGTGTACTCACTATTAGAATGCCTGACAGCCAACCTTGATGTGCATCTTTGCAGAAAGATAACAACAATTAAAAATAACAACCGTGTCAAAAGGGGAATTTGCATTTTATTAACGTCAGTTTAGTCAGAAAGTGACTAAGAGAGTGTATTTATAAGTACTAGGGGTTCTTAGGGTAGGTGTGAGGGACGCAGCCCTCAAATCACATCTACGTCTGTTAGGATCCTTGTCTCAATTATGCCCATATATGAAGATCCTTGATGTCATGACTGATATGCCCATATATGGACTGCTCTCCAAAACAACAGGTTTGGGGATCTGTAGGAAATTAATTATTACATGAACCCGGCACCTGTGCGTTTCAAAGTGTGTAAACAAATAATTGGTCTGTCTATACATTGCACCTCCAAAACCTCTTTAACTTCTACCCATAGGGCCATTGTTCTGCAAATCCGATGACCAAAACAAACAAACACAAATGTAAAATGTGTTTTATGACTGTGTGTACAATTACAAGCTGGAACCTGAGTAAAGAAGCAACTTTATTGTCACATCACTGGTTTACATGTTTAAAGAAGTGGGTGGAATATTATATTTTGCATAAGCTCCATCATTTTGTGGTTATTTAGAAAAAGGAGAAAAAACAAAAGGAGGGAGGACAGAGAGAGAAGAAACTCAAAACATAAAGATACATGTCAAAGAGAACCTCCAAATAATATTGTTTTTTAAAACTGTTACTTCAACATTTATTTTGGATATTTCTCATCATCGTTTCAATTTTGGAGAACATAGGCTACTGAGAAGAAAAGCCATTTACATATTAAAGTACATTCAAACACAACCCTAAACCTGTGTCTCAGACAAGGCAGTCTCTTGACTGGTAGCCTGTTGACATTCCTGGCATAGGAAGATTGTTCCTGAGCCGGTAGATGATGACAGAATAGCAGGAGACAATGACAGTGAAAGGGACCACGAATCCCATGAGGAATTGAGTGATGAGCATGACCCTAGATGGAAATCCCCACAACTGCCTCACTTCGGGTTTACTGTAGTTACCGGTGGGTTCAAAGTTGTTGCAGCACGAGATGATGTCCTCATCATGGACGGAGGACCGTGTGTCCCTAAAGATGAAGTAAGGGAAGCTGAGAGCCAAGCCCAGCACCCAGACACCCAGACTTACCCACGATGCTTTTCTGACACTGCGGTGGTTCTTGGCCCACACTGGACACACCACACATACACATCTGTCAACACTGATGACCACCAGGATGTAGATGCTGGCATACATGTTAATGAAGAACATGGTGAAGTTCATTTTGCACATGAATTGACCAAAAGGCCAGTGGTCGTCCAGAGCTGTGTGTGTGATGATCAGGGGCAGGGACGCTGTAACCAGGAAGTCAGCCACAGCGAGGTTGAGATACCAAACGATGTTGACGGTTTTCTTCATTTTGAAGCCTGTTGCCCAGATGACAATGCCGTTCCCCAACGGGCCGAGCACAAAGAACAGGCTTAAAATGATGAGGGACACGATCTTCAAGGGTTTTAGAAGTTCAGTATAATCATACTTATCATTTTCTCCCTAGAAAGAGCCGTTTCCACCAGACAGATCCATCTCTTTATTGTGATAAACAGCAGTTGTGGTCATAATCTCCATCGTCCTAAAACCTAAAATAACAAAACAAAGGTTAATGCTTTGTTTTAACAGACCATGTCTATTATCCCTGGCATTATCTCTGGCAACATTATTTGTTGCCAGGGACCCCCATACAAGATTTATATTGTTAAAATGTTTCTCATCCAGAAATAAAGTTAACCGATTTTTGTCAGTTTGGGGACAAAATCATCTGCTAAGGTTTTTTACAGGAGAGATCTTCTAAAGATCAATGAATACCCTGCACACATGATTACCATCAAGACGCTCATTAACTTCCTCCGTTACTGGATCAAACAAATGAATAAATCAAATATAATACCTATCATAGATAGGCCTACCGTTACTAATTACAGCTGATGAAATTTCACACATCAACATTTTGTAAGTGATATATTTCTTTATGTTAAAATAAGTTTGAAAAAAGCTCTATATTCTAGATAGCATTCATGTCTATATCAGTGGTTGCCAACCAGTGGTCCGGGGACCACCAGTGGTCCTTGAGGCGGTACCAGGGGGTCCCCAGCAAAATGTGTTAACCACTTAGCTTGGGCTATTCAAAAATAGCAGATCTACAAGCTCATAGCGCGGCACCGAGTGCCGCGCTATGAGCTTGTAGATCTGCTATTTTTGAAAAATCTTGAAAAATGAGTGCGTATCTTTGAACATATATATTTTTTAAAGTGAACATTTTTAACTCAAGTCTTTGCTTCTGGGGGTCCCTGGCGCAACATCTTCCGATGGGGGTCCGCGGCCAAATGTATATCCATTTAGGGGTCCGTGGCATGAAAAAGGTTGAAAACCACTGGTCTATATAATAAAGAAAGTAAAATGAAAGATACCTGTTTCAAAGACGTCAGTCAGAGAAGTGTCTTGTTCTAACCGTGGTTGGTGAACACTGAGGAGCTCAGGGAAACTCATAGCACCGTATATATGAGTCACGTGCATGACAGCCAACCATAGTGCATCTTTGCTGAGAGGTAAAAAAATATCAACCATGTCAAATGGGGACGTTGCATGTGTTTATTATTAAAAGCGAGCCCCACCCTACCGACTGTATCACAAAACATACTGAAAAAGTGCCATCAGATTCAGACTACACCTGCGATTGTAAGCGATCCCCATTGAACTTTGATTGATGTGAGGACGTACTGTAGAGGAAAAAAGAATAGCCTATCTGTTGTCATAACCAATCAATTTAGCTAGGATTAATTGATCCCGATAGTGACCACATGATCTGTATCTCACATGATACTGATGCATGATATGATAGGGGGATAACAGATAACAGTTGCTATGAAGGGACGACGAATCCCATGAGTATGTCAGTGATGGTCATGAACCCATGTCGAAAATATCCATGACTGACTAACTGACTGACTGACTGAGAGACACTGACTGAGAGACACTGACTGACTGACTGACTTTTTGTGATGTCATGACGGCTGATTTTTTTGTTTTTGTCTCATTCCTAAGAAAATAATTTGATGACCAGCGGACCGGTAGGCAGCGGTTCCGGTAGGAGACACAACGAGTCGTTGTGTCTCCTACCGGAACTACCGGAATGGGACAAAAAACAAAAAAAATATCCATGAATTCAAGTCTCCGTGGGGTGACTAATCCATTGAAACAAAGTATTTTTGGGGTGAAGTGTCCCTTTAAGGCTCCAGGAAACCCCAAAAGGGCTAGAACAGGAGGCAGAGCATTTACGTTTCAGGCACCTCAGCTGTGGAACCTTCTCCCAGTTTCAGTCCGTGAAGCAGACACACTCTGTATATTTAAGACTAAAACCTTTCTATATGATGAAGCCTATAGCTGAAGAAACACGTCACCACATGACAGTGGAAGTGTATAGATGTAGATGTAGACAGATGCCAGGTTATTGTTGACCAGGCATTCCATAGTGTCGTTTCAATGTACAGGCTGATGATAGGTTCTTGGTTTACGTATGTATTAGTTATTGTTGGTCTATTGGTTTGCTGTGTACTGCTTTGTTATTGGATTACTATTTCTATGCATATTATTGATGTATTATGATGTTTTATCTTGTGTCCTTGCTTACTGTAAATCAATCTCTCTCTCCTCTCTCCCTCCCCACCTCCCTCCTTCCCTCCCCTCTTCCTTACATCCCCTCCCTCGTCCTCTCTCTCTTCTCCTCCTCCCTTTGGTTGTGTGGGTTCATGTCCCCTCTGTGCAATAGTAATGAACCCTGTACGGACTCACGCTCCAGTAAGGCCTGCCACTAATTCCACATCCGGGGACCCGCTCCCCGGAGTTTCTTTTGTGTCTCCCACTTCCATAGACTGTTATTACGGACCCCCAGCTGCAGATCAAGAGTGTGACTGTTATTACGGACCCCCAGCTGCAGATCAAGAGTGTGACTGTTATTACGGACCCCCAGCTGCAGATCAAGAATGTCACTGTTATTACGGACCCCCAGCTGCAGATCAAGAGTGTGACTGCGGACCGGGCCTCTTCTTGGAGCACGACTGTGGATTGCTACTATATTATACTATACCGCTATACTGTATATTATCTCAACATTCTTATATTATACCATATATACTTTATAACATTATTGTTGTTCTATGTTATATTATTACTGTACTATATACTATCTTACAATATTATATTTGCTATTATTGTTACTGCTACTACCTGAATCTCTCTCTCTCTGAGCCTGGCCCCTCCCACTCTAGAGCCTTGGTCTACCTGACGCTTCTTCCAGTTAAGGGGGAGTTCAAGGCCTAGACCGTGGCGTCGCGGTCTAGGCACCCTGGTTGCAAATCCTTAATAGCAGTGTGCCGCGGGTTCGCGTCCCGTTCCCGTCGGCCTTTCCTGCATGTCTTCCCCCCATCTCTCTCCCCATTCTTCCTGTCAGACTACTTTCCCTGTCCCTCTCCAATAAAAACAATAAAAAAATACCAAAAACAAATCTTTAAAAAAAAAAAAGGGGGAGTTCAAATTGCTTGCTCAGGGTGGGACTGTCGGTCTCTGTTCTACATGTAAAGTGTCTTGAGACAACTTGTTGTGATTTGACACTTTAATAAAGAAATGTATTGAATTGAATTAAATCTGACGGCTGAAACCGACCGCCATTTAAATAACGTGCCCTTAAATATTCTCGAAACGCCCCGATTTGACCTCCATCCCCTCCCACTCACTCAGATCAGCTAACACAGGAAAGCTATCAGAACCTTCGCTAAAAAACTCTGGACAACGCTCCACACTTCCCAGACTCTTCTCCCTTCTGGCTCCCAAACTGTGGAACAAACTCCCCATTGCAGTTAAAACAGCAAATCTTCTGCCGTAATCTGAAGACTCACCTCTTCAGACTCCACCTTAACCTTGACCCAGCCTTGACGACCATGCAGGCTTATGCAAAGATTAAAATGTTTAGACTGATGATAGGTTCTTGGTTTACCTATGATCCTAGATTACTATTGCTATGCATTTGACCTTGTGTTTACCTGCTTACTGTAAATCACTCTTGATTAAGATAAATAAATAGAGTGTGTGTGTGTGTGTGTGTGTGTGTGTGTGTGTGTGTGTGTGTGTGTGTGTGTGTGTGTGTGTGTGTGTGTGTGTGTGTGTGTGTGTGTGTGTGTGTGTGTGTGTGTGTGTGTGTGTGTGTGTGTGTGTGTGTGTGTGTGTGTGTGTGTGTGTGGGGGTGTGGGTGTGGGTGTGGGTGGGTGTGGCTTTTCCTTTCCGTCTCTTTCATTTCATGAGGTTTTTGCATGCAGAGTGTTTTTGGCCAAAACACTTCCTGTTAACAATGTTTAGTTGCACCGCAGTAATTTGCATAATACAAGCCCTTAACATTTAGTGCTGTGCTTTACTAAATTTGGAGATACTTTGGAACGTGACTTTGAAGCTCATAAATGGATACCCTACAAGCTCAAAGCGCGGCACCGAGTGCCGCGCTATGAGCTTGGATCTGCTATCTTTGAAAATTCATGAACAATTTGTGCAAATCTTTGAATATGTATTTTTTTTTTAAAAGTGAACACTTTTAACTCTGTTACAACTTATGGGGGTCCCTGGAGTAAAATATTTTTAGATGGGGGGGGGGGGTCCACGGCCAAATACATTTTGGGTGGTCCTTGACATGAAAAAAGTTTGGGAACCACTGATATTATAGCAACAAACGTTCATTTGAGATAAAACAAATCGCTTTAAAAAACATATATATTCAAAGATTTGCACACGATAAAGATAATAATAAAATAGGAGATCTACAAGCTCATAGCGCGGCACTCGTGCCGCGCTATGAGCTTGTATCTACTAGTTTTTAATAGCCAAAGAAATATTAAAATGACACAAATTATGCTTTCCCGGTCTGAAAGGGTTAGAGTATACCTTGATTGTACGCCCCTCTCCTCCAGTATTCTTTGAGCGCTCGCATCTCTCCTTCTTTTCAACTTCCTGAAAATGTGTTTTACCATTTCCTTAAAAGGCTGGAGAGACAGGGAGACCTCTGTTATGGAACAAACGCTATAGCAATGATTGTGGTTTAAAACCACTCAATCCGGGAACGCATATGTGTCACTTTAGATTTATTTGGCTATTCAAAAATAGCAGATAAACAAGCACCGCGCTATGAGCTTGTAGATCTGCTATTTTTTTAAAAACTTGTGAAGATGTGTGATCTCTGAATAAGCCAACATTTTGTATCTATATATCTATATACCTATACACACATACATACATACACACACACATTCAAACATCTAGAAAAGAAACAAACCATGCAAAGAGAAAAAAACTAACATTTTAACTGCATATTTATTTTGACATGTATTTTGTTTGTATCGATGTTTGTTGTTAGTTAAAGCAGAATGAAAACTGATTTGAAGCAGGCAGCATGGTAGCTCACTGTGTTAACACACTGTCTACGTGGTCTGAAGAAAAAAAATTACTAAGTCCAGAGCTCGATGAATGTTAGGGACCAAAAAAAAAGTCACTACTAATCAACTTTAAATTGCCTGAAACGTACTCCTAACAGGTTTTTGGGGGAACATTTTTTTTTTCGTTTCGGTAGTGTCACTACCTCCTGATTGGTTACTGCCCTGTCAATCTCCCCCCGCCGTGTGTCCTTCAAAGTAACAGTTCCCCACTTCCTGTCTGTAATACTTTTTTTTTGCAGATCTTCTATTTTTCTTACTTTCAAGTAATGAATGAATGAATTGAATTGTTTTATAAATAAATAATTAATTGTAATACATGTAAAATAAAAACAAAGTAAAAAAAATGGGATTTGCAGTGCACATAAACGTGTCTGGGGTATAATTTAACACCCAAAGAGGTCTTCAATAGGGGGTCCGCGACCCCTAGGGGGTCCGTGGAGGTAGTGAGGGGTCCGTGAAATTGTTGCTTGATTAGACAATTAATACATATCTAAAATGATATACCTAATCTAATATATATATATATATATAATAATCTTTTGCAGGTCACATAGCGGAGCATTAATTGTGATCTTGTAGTCTTCTATTTTTCTTACTTTCAACTAATTAATTAATTGAATCAATATAAATAAATAATTAATTGTAATGAATGTGAAAAAAAGAATACTGGGCTTTCAACAATTTTTATATCTAATATAATAGCCTAATTATTACTGTGTTTTTAGGGGGGGGTGCAATATCTTGCCATGGACGAGAGGCGCTTAACCAGCGGCTTTGATAGCTGTGTTAATGTTATATTCTGGTGAAGTTATATTCTGAACATCACTTGTTGTATGCCAATAACAAATCTGTATGGAGTTTAAGTACTTGTTCCCACGTTCTCTGTCATTTTTACGCACAATTAGGCCTACATTACAAATAATTTGCTTAAGAAATCAAATTTTAAAGTTAAAAATGAGAAAAGATATCTGCAATCAGAGCTGGGCTGCATGGCCAATTGCGTAGAGCTACGTGCCCTTGTATTAGGTGTTACATTGAATAATACATCTACAGAATGAATCTATCTATGCTTACATTAAAGACGTGCACCTTAGACAGGATTTCTCTCTCAATGAGCGAAAGATTTTCAAATTATTTGAAACTGGTCCGCCATTTCTGCGGAGTCTGCGGTATGAAAGCCAATCAATGTCAGGTGTGTGTGTGTGTGTGTGTGTGTGTGTGTGTGTGTGTGTGTGTGTGTGTGTGTGTGTGTGTGTGTGTGTGTGTGTGTGTGTGTGTGTGTGTGTGTGTGTGTGTGTGTGTGTGTGTGTGTGTGTGTGTGTGTGTGTGTGTGTGTGTGTGTGTGTGTGTGTGTGTGCGCGTGTGTGTGTATATCAATATATAAATGGTCTTGTATAGGATCATCCTGTAGGCTACATTCCTCAAAGCCCCTTTGTTTAACTTATATTCATCAAACAGGTGGTTTAGGCCTACTTATTACATATGATAGGCTACGCAACTTTTGCTGTTTCTGATTAGCTAATTATGTCCACGGCACCTGACATTTACCATATAGGCCTACACATTCACCAGCCTTCAGAATTGTTGATACTGTAGGCCTACCTCAGATTCCAAATTCACATTTGGAATCCCTGCGTTAATAATAATAATAATAATAATAATAATAATAATAATAATAATAATAAACTTTATTTGTATAGCACCTTTCATGACATGAAATGCAGCTCAAAGTGCTTTATAGAGCAATAATACAATTACAGAAAAAGTACAACTAATTTAACAATAAAGTAAAAAAAAGAAAAGCAAAAGCATAACACAACATTAAAATAATAGCAAAAAGGCATTAGGATGATGTTTGGACAAATTATGTTATAATTTAATTCATTGTTAATGTTAAGTATTTATTATTTGAGACAAGCCCTCAGTCTAAGTTCCTGTGTCTCTGTTTCTAATGGCCATCAGACAGTACAGTATTTGTCCAATTGATGATGGGTCACAGAGGTCATGGCAGGTAAAGGATATGCAACCAAATAGTAAACATTACATAATGGGCTAAACTCTACTGCCTAGCTGTTACCTAGCTATCCTGAATTATGCTATGCATGTCTTAAACTACATGTTTTAATTGTCGGTGTATTTCCTGGATACCCTTGTAGAAATTTGTAGACCAGACAGTGCTTTCTGGGAGTCAAGTCAATCTCGAGTTTATTGCCAACAATTGAACACAGTATACAGGTTGGTTAGTGGTTGGAGCAAGTTGAGGCATCGGATGAGTGGGAGCAATGAGACACAGAGAACTACTGTGTCTCCCTATATACAACCAGATGGGCATTTGATTTCGCAATATTGGAAGACACCCGAGATGACAGCTGTCGTGATATCTCACTATTAATATTACCCCCTTCTGACCAGGCCACCTCTCCTCGACCATCGTGACCTTACAAGGGCCAACATTAAGAAGCAGCCTGCCTTAGGTCAGGTGCTTGTTGGCAGCCTTCAGATGTGTTCACCCTGCTGGACCGTAATAGCCCTGATTCAAATTCGCCAAGTCACTGTTGATATTCAGGCCTCAACCTCTAAATCTCTGTTAGGCACAGGGCTGTCTTATAATACACAGCTTTATAAGTTAATTATGCATAGATAATGTCACAAGACATCAACATACCCTCCTAATGCCGGTTACCACCGGCATTCTTACGGATCTATGGCATAAGCAGCTCATGAGAAGAATCCTTCTCATGGGCACCTTGCACCACGATAAACATGGTTTAGCATTGAAAACGTTACACTACTTTAATAACTGCTGTTCTTACTGTACTCTTCGTTTAGATGAAAACCTGTGACATCATCAGCCAAAAGAGGCTGATGTGTTTTACCTGTTGAATACCTTTTCCTAACCGTCTTACTCAATAGATGTTAAGTTTTTTACTGAATAAATTCCTTAGCCTATTTTGAGCCTTACGTCATCTTAGTCTGTATTCCAATATTTTCCATAGAACAATAACATTTTTATTTCAAACTTGTATATGATACAATCCTTACATTACACTCCATGCGTTTACTGCAATGCTGTTTCAATGTTTTCTAGGCATAAATCATTACATTATATTTAGCAATTACTCTTTTCCTCCCGTAATATAATACAATACCCCTAAGGGTCAATCACTTCAAATAATGAAATCATAAAATCATAAACATAGCAAAAACTCTCAGTGTGACAATGATTCGCCAACACCCTCCTATGTCCCTTTCAGATCCATGTTCGTGAATCTGAGATTACTGTCTGACGTACAGACGTCGTGGAGCGTCAGCAGTGGGTTGTTACTCATGCTACCCTTGTTTTGGCATTTATCATTGTCAGGTCCACCTTGAGTAGTATCAGCGTCACTTCCCTCCGGAGAGAGTCCCAGACGGGGCTCAAATCCGGATGCGGGTTCAGGTCATAAGGTTGAACCATCTGTCCAGAAATAGGTTGAGCAGTTAAAGCTCTTACCTGTGATCTGACTCCGGACCTTACCGACGCGCACCTTAGAGGTATGCAGCAGGAACAGATCATGACAAAATCAATTAGTTTGTTCGTGCTGCATGTTTAGCTCACCGTTTGTCGCGTGGGGTGATCGCTGAGAAATCAATTTTGGGGGGCGGTCAGTCGTGACAATTTGGGTTTGACTGTCCCGCCGTATCCTTTTCCATCAATCCCAGTGTTATAATCTGCATGAATCTGTGATGAAGACAACACATCCAAAACATCCTGGATTACATTTTTCCTTAACTAATATGTAATTTTCTTAATTTAAAATGTTTTGCCTATCTTTCCTTTCACCTCCCTCCTTGGCTAAAATACCTTTTTGCCACATGTGTCACATTTTGCTGTTAGTATGACGGATAAATTAATCACATTCTTGGAAGGTTCTGTTGACAACGATTGTCCCGACTGTTGTTACCGCATCTCTTCCTGTGGAATCGTCCTTGTCATACCATCCAGCCTCTCTGGAGAGACAGTGAGATGATCCGTGTCATCCACCCACTGGCCTTGGGGAGACAGTTCTTGTCCGAGTCTCCACTACTAGGCCACACTGGGCCTAGAGGAGCCTGTGTTGAGTCTCCAGTCTCAGCCTGTGATAGGGCTTTGACGAGCCTGTGTGCGTGACAGAATTTCTGTCCCCGTGATGTCCTTTGTTACTTGCACCTGGTCTTGGGTTGCTTATGATGTCTGTGTCACCAATGACCGTAGGCCTTTCTGTAGCCCCATGTCCGGTCTAGTGATGCAAACCCTCTTTACGGTGGACACGTCCACACCAACTTGTTGGGTCTGTCCTTGCTCAGGTACTGGCTTTGATGTCATCATGTACCTTCGGAAACGGTTAGCCATACTCTACCTACCTATCTCATGTCATATAGGCTAATTTTTCTTCTAGGTTTTGATCCTGTATAACATTTTACTTTAGTTCTGGTGTAACTTTATCCACCTTTATTTTGTGCTGGAACGCATGTGTATTTGACTGAAAACAAAAGAAAAACAACAAAAACATTATTTATGTTACAAGCTAATGTCCCATATATATATATTGATTATTATTTTTTATCTAGGTTTTCTCTTGCTTTCTTAGTTTGCTCTCCCATCCTCCCCTTAATCCAACCCAGTGTCCCTATAGCTCGTGTGCCATTCCACAGATGTTTACCTAATGTTATCATATTATTTATAACTCTGGCCCCCTATCAATGCACACACAATTCCTCAATAATCCTAAATATCTTTATCAATACTTTGCACCCTCCTAGTGTCAATTGGGTACCCTCCTGGTCACTGTTCTTTATTTCATGAAAATCACATCATTTTCCTTTACCATATGTTGCTTCAGATGCCAGTTTTCTGTCACCCGTTCAAAGCATGCCAGTGGGTTGTATGTTGCCTGAGAATCAACCTGTCTGTATAAGCCGGCTTTGAGCAAGTGTAATGGATACCTTGTGGCTGTGCCGGTATGTCTGGCCAGAGGCGGGAATCTGGGCATGATCACGTGGGACAATATAGTCCTCATGATCCAGGGAACCCTGCATTGTGCATTACCCTCCTCTTCCCCCTCCCTCTTATCATTTGGGCCTTTCTTCCTCCCCACCCGTGCAACCACTCTCTCCTTGAGTGACAGACTTGCTATGTTGGCAGCCCCCCTTTTGACGGAACTTGGCTAAAAACGAACCTCCTCCGTCGGATGCCTATAACAGCATGTGATTTGCTGATGTGCTTCCCGGGTCATTGTACAGTATGTGGCCTTGACCGTTGGGTAGTAGACAGCTTTACATTTCTTCAGGCAGTCTGATTTTCATAGTTTGAAAACCTATAGGCAGCAGGTGGAAAACTGGCGTTTGACTCACAACCTTTCCAAATTCATTAAATATCATAATATATATTCCTTAAATATTACGCTATTTTGTGTGCATTGAATGCTTCCAATATTGGGTGTAAATATTTATCCTACTTTTGTGGAAGCCTTGGGAAGCCTTGACATTCTGGGGCTGTTTGAGGATTCGTGGCACATTAGAGGTATGGACACCATCTAGAAACAAAAACAACAAAAGGGAGAGAGAGAAAGAGAGATCCATTATCCTATTTTAATACACCTTCTGTATTAGGTTTGCTTAATTGGACATTACTTATTCCTGGTGAATATTGTGTTTCCTGTCTGTCTGTTGGTTTTACAGCTCCTCTCCCATATGATGATTTCCTAAACAAATCAGAAACATTGTTAGTCTCTATTCTTATTTAAATATTTCTCAAAATGTTGTATTGGACCTCAATAATTTCCACTTGTCTCTTTGTACCGTCCCTCTGACCCAGATTTTCTAGAGGACAAAGAAAGAGTTACTAACATTATGTTATACCATTTTTAATTATTATTAACAGTTTTCAGTCAAATACATCAATGCATTTTACAATTCTATCGTCTATTTATGCTTGTATATATATATATATATATATATCTCTTCAGTATCGTATGTCTTTTGGCTGTGCTCCCGGAAATACCATTGAGGTGTTAATGTTCCTGGGCTTGCTTATTATACTTAGCCTGGTTATGTGGCAAAGTTCCCGGAAATACCTTACTATGAACACTTCTTAAAACATAAATCAAAAAACAAACAAACAAATATCTCTAACTTACACTAGCCGCATGACATTTTATGACCGCCAACCATGGGCATTCAGATGAATGCATCCCCCTCATTGAGCCCTGGTTTAAGTTCTGCAGCTAATGTGCTCCATGAATGAATATTTAACAAAGTGTTTTACCTTAATATCCCTCCTTTATAACTAATTAAGTTATAACTGATATTTTTTAGTCTGATTTAATTACCCTATTGCCTATATATCTTATCAGGGACTAATGCCGATGCATGCATTTCTTGTATTATTTTACCTTTTAGTCATTATACCTTTTACCTAAACAGTGTTAATGTGCTGTGTGGTGGCCTCTGTATTAATAAACCTTACTGGGATTTAAACAGTATCTACGATCATTGATCCTACTGTTTATGGACTTTCCTCACATTCAGTAGAGTCCACTGATGACTGTTCTTCCTCCGGTACCTGTATGGTATCGCAAGGTATTCCTACTTTTTTCTCTTTTTTGTCCATTAACCGTTTCATGCTTTCTTATGCTTCCTGCTGACACAAACCTGGTTGTAACTTTAATTTGTCATTTAGAGGTATGTATTTGATGGATAATATTCCCATAGGACCCACCACATTCCAATCAATGATACCAGATTTTCTAGTTTCAATACATTTCAGACCCCCCTTTTTATGTACTTTGGGAGGCTTCCTGCTCCGACAATTCCTTTGTATATGCCCCCTTTTGCCACAGTACCAGCAATATAAGTCAAACTTTGCTTTGCGACATAACACCCATTCCATTTTTAACAGAGACACTTGGGGTAATTTACTGTTTAGAAGACGCTGTCTTTTTCTTTCTTTGTTCTTCAAGGGTCTTTATAATCTGGGGAGATTTACACACATGTATACATTTCAACAATTAATTATTGCTTCTAATCTGTTATTTCTGTCACGCAGTTGGCTATCATGTAGTCGCATGTATTGAACAGTTGATGTGTTGTCATAATTCCCTTGAACATCACTGCTTTTTTCTCCGGCCCATCTGTGCTTGCCACGAGCATTACCCACCCTTCCCGTTTCATAACTTCAGCTGCTGAATGATATGATATGATATTAACATCACTAAGTTTGTCAGCATACTGCTCTACAAAGTTTTCATTTTGCAGACTGTCCTGAAGTTCAGAACCCTCTGGTATTTGACAGTTACAGCTGGTGGTGGAATCAACCGTATTGGTTTCACCGTTAGTGGTGGGCTTGGCCGTATTTGCTTCAAGAAACCTTTTTGTACAGCAATAGTCTTGTAGATGAACATTTACCTCATTCCCCCATAATGTATAGCCTTCACTTACAATTTGATCCCAATTGGCTGTCGTTTGCTGTACATGTTTTCTTTTTCTACGAGGTTTGCCTGTCCTATCCCTGTGGTGAGGCATACTTTAAACGGGGTTAAAAGTTGTTATCACTTCACTTGTGGGCAGTTGAGTGAGATATCGGTAATGGCTTTGTATATGAAAATTGATCTGATCCAGTGTGTTTTTAACCTTTGGTGACAATGCGTTACTGTAATTAATTACTGGGATATATATTACAGCATTTATATAGACGTTTCTCGCCTGGCGGTGAGCAGCGTCTATATGTGCCCAAATGAGTGTGGCTGATTCGTTACGATCATGAATTCCTACTGATAGCACAACTGTTTCTGCGTGAGGATCTATTCTAGTGTTTTTTAACAGTTCTACAAGTTTTTGGAACGTAATTCCAATAAACGGTTGGATTTGAACGTTTCCAAAATCTTTTGGGGTCGTTATATTTAGAACATTCCCATCCCCTATTATTATATTTGGCTTATTCCGATGAATTTCCCAATTTGCCTCCCTACAGCTGCAGCAGCACTTTGTATCTGGTTGTGACGTATCCATTTTTTGAGGAAAAAATGTAGACTCCCATTGAGCTGGTTGTGACGTAACACTTTTTTGAGGGAAACCTTTAGATTCCCATCGAGCTTTGGTGTCCTGTACTGGTGTGATTCTTTTTCTACAATTTTTGAGTGTATGGCCTATTTTTAGACACTTCCAACACCGTACCCCTGACAGACTTTTTCGTGGGTATTTTACACAAGAGTCAAATGCATACATTTGAAGTTATCTTAACGTTTTATGTGTGTGTAACTTAGCTGTTGTGGTTGCGATGTGGGATGGTATTTCTTTCTTGCCTATTTCAGATGCCAGCTACCCCCGACCCTGTAGGTGAAAATACACATATTTTAATTTTTTTATCTTCATTTATTTTATTATTTTGCTGTCTGTTTGTTTGTACTCACGACCTTTGATGTGCACTTATGTGGTCGAATTGTGTCTTTTACAAAAAGTGGTCAGCCCCTTTTTCCTGCATTATTGGCAATAATGTCAGAACATTAGATTATCCCTTTCTTATTCTATGGGCAGGAAATATTTATGTTTTTTTTTTACTTAGGAATGTTACATATATACTTAGGAATGTCACATGCATGTAAGTTTGGTCGTTAAACATTTTTAAAGCTTAAACATTACACTCTTGCAATATCTACACATTTTTGTCACACTTAGCTTGGTCCAGAATATACATTTATTATTAATTTATAACATTGTTTCTTAAATTTAGGACAATTGCTCAGTTTATTTTACACCTCTTATGAATCATTACCTGATTCATTTATTTATTTATTTTTGAAACAATCGGTTAACAGTTTTTTATATACAGACTATGTTTGTCAACCTATGTAAAATATTATCCTCACACGGGATTTACTACCATAACCCCAACCTGTTAGCCAGAAGCATAATTTGGATATGATGGCCTTTCCACACTATTTGGGACGTGTTGTATGTCCTTAAAAGATGGGAACACAAACCCAATGGTTTACTGCTTGAAGAGTAGGTTGTTGTCTATAAAGTGTATATTTTCATTTTAGCTATAAGCAGTTGTAACATGTAACACTTTGCATTTATATTGGTTCAGTGACCATATTGCCAATGTTAGGTGTGCAGTTCCTAACTTTGTCCAGCAGATGGTGGCATTGTATAACTTATAAACATGGAATGTCAGAGCTAGAGAGTGCAGCTTGATTTCTGCAGCAGGCTCGTTCCTTTTATCAATAAATGCTGATAAAACTTGTGTTTTTGCTCTAAATGTCCCGAAAATGGCAGTAATGCCTTATTTATGAAATTACAGAGCATCTATGTGTCAGACTTACTTTTAACACTTAGCAAATACATTTTTTACCAGATTTTTGGGTGGGTAAATTACCCCAAGTGGGCGTTATGATAAGTACCCTGATACTATATTTTGTTGAGAAAGTTGGCGCGGTGCCAAGTTATTGATTATTGATTAACCAATTGATTTTTTACATCAATTTGTTAATTTTATCAATTTTTCTTCGCACGGTGCCAACTTGCTGAGTATGTGTTATAATAGGGTGTTTATGTGTGGTGCTTGTGGAACCTTAATTAGGGATGCCTTCCCAGTGCTGGTTAAAGCTGTTAGTAGACATTAAAGCAGTGACGTCACTTTATAGCTCCATGTATAACAGGTATTACAATTGTCATCAATGCATGCACTGGGGCGGGAGCATTTTACGCAATGAATGTGGGCACCATTGCAGTACTGTGCTATTCTTAGCCTTTACTCATATTTTAACCATAGAGCAAGCCTTTGCGAATCTTACAATTTGCATTGTCCTGAGTGGGGCAAAGCAGATGGCCTTACAATATTCAACTGTACGGTCCGGGATCCCTAGGCCATGCCATCTGCCTCTGCAAAAGTACTTTTACCTTTTAAAGGTATTTAGGTTTGAAAAACCTCTACTTAATAGTGTACAACAACCTTCCTATTAAAGGATTTATCGTTCAATTTACAACTAGGCCTTTCTCTCCCCAAAAGAGAGAGGCTTGCTCTGAATGTGCTCTCAGCCTCAGTACAATGCATTCCTTCACTCCCAGCTTGCAGCTGCTAGAAATACTCTCTCCCATACAGTTTTAACGACATGAGAACGGACGGCCGGGCAGCCCCGGCCCTCCCCCCCACCCCACACCCACCAGGGTTCCTCTCTCTGTCCTGCTCTGATAAATTTTTTATGCTAAAAAAAATCATACATTTTCTTATATAAAAAAATATTCTGACCTGTTCAAATTCTCTTTGGACGTCCTTTTGCCCTGGCAAGCGTGATCGGAGGAGAGCGTCGTAACCGCCAAGCCCCCGTCCAGTCGCTATCCTGTTCGTGACGCCAAATGTCGGTGTATTTCCTGGATACCCTTGTAGAAATTTGTAGACCAGACAGTGCTTTCTGGGAGTCAAGTCAATCTCGAGTTTATTGCCAACAATTGAACACAGTATACAGGTTGGTTAGTAGTTGGAGCAAGTTGAGGCATCGGATGAGTGGGAGCAATGAGACACAGAGAACTACTGTGTCTCCCTATATACAACCAGATGGGCATTTGATTTCGCAATATTGGAAGACACCCGAGATGACAGCTGTCGTGATATCTCACTATTAATATTACCCCCTTCTGACCAGGCCACCTCTCCTCGACCATCGTGACCTTACAAGGGCCAACATTAAGAAGCAGCCTGCCTTAGGTCAGGTGCTTGTTGGCAGCCTTCAGATGTGTTCACCCTGCTGGACCGTAATAGCCCTGATTCAAATTCGCCAAGTCACCGTTGATATTCAGGCCTCAACCTCTAAATCTCTGTTAGGCACAGGGCTGTCTTATAATACACAGCTTTATAAGTTAATTATGCATAGATAATGTCACAAGACATCAACAGTTTCAAGGTAGCTTACTTCAAGGTTCAAGGTAACTTTATGTTGTCTCCCTTGGGAGAAATGTGTCTTATAATTCACTACTTGTGTTGCAACTTGCAGGTAAAGCATTCAATGAGCCTCAATGAGACCCCAACACACCCCTGGATCACAGTGCAAGAGGATGGAACAGTCCTTATGGCTCATTGCACCTGTAAGGCAGGCTTAGGAGAGGTGTGCTCTCATGCATATGCTGTGTTGGCTGATGTTGATAAAAAAGATGGGCAGGCTTGCACCCAGATGCCCTGCGCACGGAGTCAGCCCAGCATGGAGTCTGTCCGAGGTGTCCCATATGCAGAGATCTGCAACATCAGTTTCAGTCACAAACAAGAGCCCTGTCATGTCCAAGGCCTTAGTTTTCCTGATGTTAGGAAAGTCATCTGCAAAATACAGTATAGCTGTAATGATCATCTGACAGTGGTACAACTCTTAATATTTCCATAAAGTCTGTTGTAATTCCTGACAAGCTAAACAACATCGAAAGTTGTACTAACTAACGGGGGTTCGAGTTGTACTAACTAATTGAGGTTAACTGAGGAGGACACCAGGGAGCAAAGTAAAGCTAAAGAACTTGCCAGAGCAAAAAGACCTGTGTCCTCCATCAAAAGGATTTGCTATACCCGTGCTTGTTGATTCTCCAATGGTGCAGCAAGGTACATAGTTTAAAGCACATTTTTGGTAGAGGTTTGGTTGTATTACCCTGCCATGACGAGTCCCACAGACACTGCAGCCACAAAACAGCCACTTGAAATAGGATAATACTGCAGTAAAGCTGATGACACAGATATCTGCACATCTGGACACGGTCTGGCGGAAGCGAAATGTGTGGAGTGCAGAAAACAAGTAGTATTGCAGTAACGTTTCTAATAGTAAACATGGCCAAACACAATCAATAATCAAAGAATATGTCTGATTTTGACACCTATGTTACCAGCGTGCAAGACCTCCTGATGACCTGATAACATAACAGAAAAACTGAAAAATATATCTACAGAATATTAACCATCTGTGTATATGAGATTGTTATTGGACTGTCATGACTCATAAATTATTACCAGATTAAATTATTAAAAAGCAAAGAAAAGCCATATATTTCACTGCCACCTGGTTTTTTGTTTTATTAGTTGCACAATGAAACAAGTGAACGGCAGCCAATGATACAAAACGACATCATTCAAATGTGTGATGTACATTGCTGTGCTACACAATGTTACTGAAACCCATGCTATTCTGAAGGGACAACAGATGGATAAATGTTGCACAGAGCACAGCAAACTCTGACCATCTTGTCAAGAGATGCAGGCTCTCGCTCTCCTGGAGTTGCAGTCTGGTAGAGATAGAGATGGGTAATGTGCTTTGTAATATGGTGTACTTGTTCGTTGTTCCTCACAAGACCAATGACCCGTTCTACATGGATCCGAAGTGTTGCTCAGTCCCCTCGTTGTCTCAAGTTCACATGGGTGCAGTTGCTTTTTCCTTTTAGTGAAGTCAGTTATTTTGAGATGATCACCGTGTTAAGGCCAGGGAGTGTATCATACCATATCCCACTATGAGAATGAATATTAATTTTGATTATGTCTTGTGCTGTCATGCAACAGTTTTGTAAGATCTATCATTGCACAAACTAATATGTCAATACAATGGTAATCATATTGACAGATTGATTGATATAGTGTCTCTATGAAACAATAATGTAATTAATATGTCAATACAATGGCAATCATATTGACAGATTGATTGATAGTGTCTCTATGAAACAATAATGTAATTAAAAAGAGACACAGTCACTACTTGAGGTGCATTGCTATGCACGATGATAATGTAACTGATGTTAACCATGACTCCTAATGATTTGTTTTTTTTGTACTTAGTTTTACCCATTTTGGGTTATTTATATGGTATTGGGTTATTTTTGGTTATTTTTGTACCCAACAGCATGTATATTATTTGTTTACCTACATTGCCTGTGGGCACAATCCACTTTTACAATGTGTAGTTCATTTGACTGAAATAAACTACTATAATGGCGGCCGTGAGCGGTGAACGCGCGACGCGTCTATCTATTGATTGAACCCTACGTCTGACGTCACTGACTGTATCCGGAAGTGTTTTCGCGCACGCTCCACACAAACATAGCAGCAGACCAGTCCAGAAAAGGTTTGTATATCTTTTATATCTACATAGCGAAGTCACATTGTGTTACGTTAGTTAACAGTACCTATAACATCAAGAAGTCTATATTTACCCTATTTGATCGAGCCCAGAGTTAGTTGGTTTGGCTAAATGGCTAATGTGGCTAACTATTATGCTAACATGGACCTAACATATTGGCTTAGCGTTCGTTTTAAAGACAAGATAATTCTGATATTCTGACGTTTCTGGTTGCATATAAAACGTAGCAACTGGTGCTTTTCAACTCCCAAATGTTCCATGTCTCCCAAAAAATAATGTTGGTTAGGTAACTTGTGAGTAGTGGAGTGGTGTAAATACTCAAATGTTTTACTTGAGTAAATGCATCAATACTGCAATGTAGAAAGTACAAGTAAAAGTCCAGAATTCACTTGAGAATTTACTTGAGTAAAGGTACAAAAGTATTGGCATCAAAAAGTACTTAAATTATCAAAAGTAAAAGTACTCAAATGTTTACATGCCTGCTGCAAATAAATTATGAAAAATACATACAGTACAACCCAGAATGTTGTACCCCTCCTCCTCCTAATCCCTCAGTCAAAATAGTGCATTGAATGCAACTAGGGCTGCAACTATCCATAATTGTTATAGTGATTATTCTAATGATTACTTTTTCAATTAACCAAATTTGTTTTATTTTTTATATATTATCAAATGGATCTTTTGTAATCAATTCAACCGATAGTTCTTAATTAACCGTTGCACCCCTAAAAGCAACCAATAGATGCATGTCATGTACTGTATAGCATGTTCCACTGTTCTTCTGTATCTTGTACACATTATTATGTCCATTCATTTATCTGTGCCAGATCTATGGACGCCAACCCCTATGAGTGCCTGCCTGCCACTGTCATGTTTGCCACTGCCATGCAAGAGGGAGAGTATGACTCAGAGAAGCCTCAGAACCAAGTAAAACAACATTTAATGTATATTCACTATATATTCAACAGGGTAGTACCCTGTTGAATATATAGGTAGAAGATGAGGTAGAAGATGTTTAAAGTGGTAGTATTGAAAGTGGAAGCAAGACATAGACTATGTTTTTTCTCTTTTACAGTATGTTTTAGGCATTCGTTAAGTCACTAATCCATGGTTACTACCAAAGAATATGGATTTAAGTTTAAAGCAAACAGTGCCGTGACTACACGTGTACATGTTCTAACACACACTGTGTTCAACATGGCTTCTCCTTCAGTTTTGCATCATCAAATGACTCTAACTGAAGCAGGGCCTTGTTTTTCAACCCAGTTTTAGATGTTGCCTTTGTCATTTCCCAGAACTCTCCACCGGCGGAGCTGCACGCAGCAGCTCTGAGAGCAGACATCACTGACGTACTTAAGTGCTATCAAGTGAAGTAACATCCTAAAGTGTTCAGTCTGTCTTTAGTACAGAACTTTAGATATTAGTACAGAACTTTAGATATTAGTACAGAACTTAAAGTACAGAACTTTAGATATTAGTACAGAACTTTAGATATTAGTACAGAACTTTAGATATTAGTACAGAACTTTAGATATTAGTACAGAACTTTAGATATTAGTACAGAACTTTAGATATTAGTACAGAACTTTAGATATTAGTACAGAACTTTAGAAGAGTGGTTTAAAAAGGAAGTGTAAATAAATGGAGGTAATTTTGTGTTTTCCAGGGAGAGGAGCTGAGCGAGGCCAGCGTGCGCTTGAGTCTGCTGGAGAAGAAGCTGGACAGCTCATCAAGACGCAGATGAACGTGTGGAGAAGATACAGACGCTGACACTGCTCAAGAAGACACTGCTCAAGAAGACACTGCTCAAGAAGAAAGAAGTAGGATTGTTTTTCAAAACATGCACTTGCATGTGAGCAGTAGTAATTGTAACATAATCACATATAGGCTCAAGCCCTATAGTCTCAATATACACACCACTCATAATTGACTGAAGGTGTTGAAGTAGTAACAGATGCAGAGTGGGGCATGAAGCTGGGCATTTATTTTTGCCCTAAATGCTCAAAATAGGGACGCCAGGTTGAAAGTGGACAATGAAGTGGAAACAATGATGTAAATATGACATTTCTGTTAGTTTTAGCCAACTGTTTTTATACAGATGAATAGAAACGATTCTAATGATTTATGCAAAATAATTGCAACTAGCTCAAATAGTTGCTATCAGGTGATTATGCAATAATTGTGACAGGCCCCTAATACAGTACATAGCCCTGGGTAGGCCACCCAGCCTGCCGCATATATGTGCTCTGTGGGGCACCCCGTTCTAGATTATCCATGTGTAACTCAAAGAGTGTGCAAATTTAACCATCTGGTCACCGTTATATTTAACTGATATTTGTTCCGTATTTCACTGTCCAGAGAAGAGCATCAAGTTGAACATGTTAATCCTCTCCTGTCAGATTTCCATTGGAATCCCTCTGTACCGTATCAAAGACATTAGGATGTTGTATGGGGTCGGTCCAGCCCTGGGGTGATTGTCCCATTGACTTTGAAGGTCTGGTCACGGCCCCCTCCCCTCGCGGCCACGTCATTGCATCCCGTATCACCAGCAAAAACCAAAAAGTATGTGCCACTGTCTCTCTCTCGACAACGGACGTAGAATTTATACACAGTAAAACCCTCAGTGCTACTGTCATTTATTTAACTTAAAAAAAGTCAAAATTGAAGGGGCTCTGATTAAGTATTTGTTTGATGTGTTGTTGTAGGGTTTCAAGCTGAGCTCGGGAACAGTCCAAGTGCTGAACCTCCGCAGCAATAAGAACGTTTGGGGTTACTTCAGCGTGGTTGCGGCTGGAGGCCTGCATGAGTTTGGACACTGCTTCTCCTGACACTGCTTATCCTGGGGAGAGAATCACGAGCAAATCAGAGGCCATTTCGTGAGTACACTCACCCTCACTGGATGATACAGTGTCAGTCAGTGAAAAATGATGGAAATGTCAAATGTGAATTGAACTCAACTAGGTAATAAGCTCACCATTCAACATAGCTTCAAACTGCATGCAGTGACATTAATAAGTTGTTAATGAGGTTGTTTGACTCTTTAGTCTGGGTAAGTCGGAAAGAATAGTGCAATTCCCCCAAATCCAAACTATCCCTTGAACTCTGTAACCACTTAAACCCTATATTCTTTGTTGACCGGGGTCCTCCAGCGGTCTAATACTTGATCGCTTCTTTTTTTCTTCCCTCTACACTACAAATATCGTCATCTGTAATAATGACATACCCCACATAAGGACGCTAGGGTTGATGGGTTTCTGTTTTGTATGATGTGAACGACACCCAGTGAGATTTTAACAGTTGTCTTTGTCTCTACATACTGTAGTAACATGGTGGTGGCTGTGAAGGAACTGTCTATCAGGGGGGACTGCAGGACCACTGTAGAGTACCTCATAAAGAGCTTCCAGCATAACCGCATTGAGACTGGCTGGCTGGACAGGCTCTTCTCAGAGAAGATGCAGGTACAGCCATATCTCCCATTTGGGGGCGACCTATGAGGAACATGTAGCATGTAGGACCACATTTCTTATGGCAGCGGTGCTCAAACGTTTTATTTTTTCAAAGACCCCCATATCTTCAGAGTTACAGACCTGTTAAGGGTCCATTCGGAACCCCCCCAAGGAACCCTGAGGGTCCCTGGACCTCACTTTGAGAACCACTGTCTTATGGCATTAAGAAATCACTGTAACCTCAAGTCATTGTTGTGTTATGTGATGATGATTGTACGACATGGATCTAAAAATGTTATTTTGCCATTATGTCCCCATGCTGTGTTCTAGTCAAACAGAGTGTACGCAGTCAAGTGTGTGATTAGACTATGGTAGATGGAAGCTTGATCTTACTGGCATTGTTCTCATTGTTCTCAACACATTGAAATGGCCACTTTGTTTTAGTTTTATGATAAAAACGAAGACCGTTAGGATGAGTATAGTGCTATGTGTGCAGGGCAGGCAGAGCGTCCGGACACCATGCTGGGGATTGTGAGCGGTGCTCTCCATGTAGCCCATGTAAACCTGAGGAACAGTCTGTCCAACTTCCTGCACTCACAGTCTGGAAAGGTACAAAAAGAATAAACAAAGTACTGTCTTAACCCATTTTGGGGCGGGAAGCCCTTTTTGTAACTAGACCTTTCAGGACGGGGACCCCTTTTGGGGTTGTTGTTGCTATGTACAGTACATAGCAACATACATGTTTTGTAATTATTGAAGAAATATGTTTTTCAGAAACTTAGGTCTGGATTTAGAAGGTGTTTTTAGAATGGGCCTCAGGTCTAAATGGGTGTCTGTCCACTAGAATATGAACCTGCCCCCAGATCTGCTGATGTCAGGATAGAAAACACACAAGCCTCACAGCTAGAAGGTCCTCGGTTCGATTCCCGCCGGGGATGCTGTGGGCATCAGTGCCCATACCCAAGGTGGGGTTGTTGAAAGGGCCTTTCTGTGTGGAGTTTGCATGTTCTCCCTGTGTCCCTTAGGGTAGGTAGGTACCCTCACAAAAACATGCAGTAATCCTGGTCTCTATACTGCCTCCCCCTGGTGATGGAGGGCAAAGGAACTGGTGTGAATAACGTGTTCCTTCCACGCACTACGTCCAACCGTGGAATTTCCCCTCTGTCAGGTGATAAGAAGCGGCTTGCTAGCTCCTCATGCATTGAAGGAGGCATGAGCTCAGTTCTGGGCTCTCCCTAGGCTAGGCTGGGAGAGTAGCGGCCAGGATTACATAGGCAATTGGCACTGGTAGAAAAAATGGGTTACAAAGTTGTGGGATTAAAAAAAGGATAGAAAACACATCCACTGAGCATCAGGGTGGCAAAGCGGTGAAGTTCCTGCCCACCACTGCAGAGACTAGGGGTTTGAATCCTCCACGGTGCATCCGGCTTGGCCAGGCTCTCCAGCAAACCCAATTTCTATTGCTACACTAGTGACTCCTACAGGTTGGCCGGAGCCTGTTCAGCCGGAGCCTGTTCAGCCGGATGTGAAACCGAGAGGAATGGCATGTTCTACCACATGCGTTACGTACACCCCCCTGGTGAAACTCCTCACTGTCTGGTGAAAATAAATGGCTGGCGACTCCATGTGTATTGAATTAGGCACATGGTTGTCTGCAGCCTCCCACATGACCAAATGTAGAGGTTGGCAGTGACAGGGACTACACAAGAGGGGAAAAACGTTGAATCGGCATAATGACGAAATTGGGAAAAGGGGTAATATAAATAACCGCACCCACTAACACACACATCTCCCACTGTCTTTGCCAGAGGTCAGGTGTTACCTGCACACACGCTCCTCAACACGGTGGATGTGGAGCTGATCTATGAAGGCCGTGGCGTGACATGACAGTCTCCCAACTCCTACGTGCTCATCATGAACCATGCATCTGCCGAGATGTATGTCCATCGCCTCAGCGACTGAGGCCTTCTGCTCTCATATGACGGCAGCAGCTGTACCACCTACTGTACATGAAAGAGGAGGTGGACAGGTACATTGCTGTTTAATGTTTAGAACCTCAATTAACCTTCATCGTATGACGCTGTGGCATGCTGACAATAGCCGATCTGCAAGCTCACAACACGTCTACTCGCACCCCGGCGCGTTGGGAGCTTGCAGATTGCCTATTTTTGGGGGGTGACCAATGCCTATTCTTGGGGGGTGACCAATTCCTGTTGACTTTTTTGGGCATTTTGTGCACAATCCTCCCTGCCATTCTGATTTGTATATACAATATTCAATGGTTAAACTTGGTTAGTACTGTTTGTTTTGTATTTTGCAGGTATCCCATCACTATCGGAAACACGACTTGTGTTTTTGAGAAGGAGAATGACCCGTCGCTGCTGCGCTCGCCCTCTGCAGGAAAACTCATCCAGTACACTGTAGAGGACGGTGGGCACGTGTTCTCTGGCCAGTGCTATACTGAGATGGAGGTGTGATATCCAAATGAAAGAGCATTAACGGCATATTCGCCCTAATTTCATGGACATGAATTTATAGATGTAAACTGCATTAACATGTGTGTTTTCCAGGTGATGAAGATGGTGATGACTCTGACCGCTTCAGAGTCTGGTTGTATTCATTATGTGAGAGGGCCGGGGCTGCACTAGAGCCTGGCTGCGTCATTGCCAAGCTCCAACTGGATGACCCCAGCAGAGTGCAGCAGGTATATTATGTGGACTACGCCTGTTCTTATGTCATTGCCGATCTACAAGTCTGTGAGCTTGTATGTTCACCTATTTCGGCATCCCCAGAATAGGGACGCTAGGGTTCATATGCTCCTCTAACTATGTGTTTTTGTCCCTAAGGCGGAGCTGCACACAGGGGCCCTGCCCACTATCCAGGCTGTAGCATTGAGAGGGGGGAAGCTACACAGAGTGTTCCACAGTACACTGGACCACCTGATCCACATCATGAATGGCTACTGCCTGCCCGAACCGTTCTTCTGCATCAAGGTCCGAGTTCACACGTGCATAAGAAACAAACACCTACCTAGCTAACAGTACAGTGGTTGATAAACATGCTGTTCTTTCTATCTCCCCAGCTTAGGGAGCGGGTGGAGAGGCTGATGAAGACCATGCGAGATCCCTCCTTGCCAGTGTTGGAGCTGCAGGACATCATGACCAGTGTGTCTGGTCACATTCTCCCTGCTGTTGAGAAGGCTGTCAAGAAAGACATGACACAGTATGTCAGCAACATAACCTCAGTGCTGTGCCAGTTCCCAAGCCCTCACAAAAACATGCAGTAATCCTGGTCTCTATACTGCCTCCCCCTGGTGATGGAGGGCAAAGGAACTGGTGTGAATAACGTGTTCCTTCCACGCACTACGTCCAACCGTGGAATTTCCCCTCTGTCAGGTGATAAGAAGCGGCTTGCTAGCTCCTCATGCATTGAAGGAGGCATGAGCTCAGTTCTGGGCTCTCCCTAGGCTAGGCTGGGAGAGTAGCGGCCAGGATTACATAGGCAATTGGCACTGGTAGAAAAAATGGGTTACAAAGTTGTGGGATTAAAAAAAGGATAGAAAACACATCCACTGAGCATCAGGGTGGCAAAGCGGTGAAGTTCCTGCCCACCACTGCAGAGACTATAGGGGTTTGAATCCTCCACGGTGCATCCGGCTTGGCCAGGCTCTCCAGCAAACCCAATTTCTATTGCTACACTAGTGACTCCTACAGGTTGGCCGGAGCCTGTTCAGCCGGAGCCTGTTCAGCCGGATGTGAAACCGAGAGGAATGGCATGTTCTACCACATGCGTTACGTACACCCCCCTGGTGAAACTCCTCACTGTCTGGTGAAAATAAATGGCTGGCGACTCCATGTGTATTGAATTAGGCACATGGTTGTCTGCAGCCTCCCACATGACCAAATGTAGGGGTTGGCAGTGACAGGGACTACACAAGAGGGGAAAAACGTTGAATCGGCATAATGACGAAATTGGGAAAAGGGGTAATATAAATAACCGCACCCACTAACACACACATCTCCCACTGTCTTTGCCAGAGGTCAGGTGTTACCTGCACACACGCTCCTCAACACGGTGGATGTGGAGCTGATCTATGAAGGCCATGGCGTGACATGACAGTCTCCCAACTCCTACGTGCTCATCATGAACCATGCATCTGCCGAGATGTATGTCCATCGCCTCAGCGACTGAGGCCTTCTGCTCTCATATGACGGCAGCAGCTGTACCACCTACTGTACATGAAAGAGGAGGTGGACAGGTACATTGCTGTTTAATGTTTAGAACCTCAATTAACCTTCATCGTATGACGCTGTGGCATGCTGACAATAGCCGATCTGCAAGCTCACAACACGTCTACTCGCACCCCGGCGCGTTGGGAGCTTGCAGATTGCCTATTTTTGGGGGGTGACCAATGCCTATTCTTGGGGGGTGACCAATTCCTGTTGACTTTTTTGGGCATTTTGTGCACAATCCTCCCTGCCATTCTGATTTGTATATACAATATTCAATGGTTAAACTTGGTTAGTACTGTTTGTTTTGTATTTTGCAGGTATCCCATCACTATCGGAAACACGACTTGTGTTTTTGAGAAGGAGAATGACCCGTCGCTGCTGCGCTCGCCCTCTGCAGGAAAACTCATCCAGTACACTGTAGAGGACGGTGGGCACGTGTTCTCTGGCCAGTGCTATACTGAGATGGAGGTGTGATATCCAAATGAAAGAGCATTAACGGCATATTCGCCCTAATTTCATGGACATGAATTTATAGATGTAAACTGCATTAACATGTGTGTTTTCCAGGTGATGAAGATGGTGATGACTCTGACCGCTTCAGAGTCTGGTTGTATTCATTATGTGAGAGGGCCGGGGCTGCACTAGAGCCTGGCTGCGTCATTGCCAAGCTCCAACTGGATGACCCCAGCAGAGTGCAGCAGGTATATTATGTGGACTACGCCTGTTCTTGTGTCATTGCCG
The DNA here is from genome assembly GCF_963454915.1 of Gymnoscopelus microlampas. Classification (NCBI taxonomy): domain Eukaryota; kingdom Metazoa; phylum Chordata; class Actinopteri; order Myctophiformes; family Myctophidae; genus Gymnoscopelus; species Gymnoscopelus microlampas. The sequence goes on from NC_139955.1 coordinate 47,765,292, forward strand.
ATCTACAAGTCTGTGAGCTTGTATGTTCACCTATTTCGGCATCCCCAGAATAGGGACGCTAGGGTTCATATGCTCCTCTAACTATGTGTTTTTGTCCCTAAGGCGGAGCTGCACACAGGGGCCCTGCCCACTATCCAGGCTGTAGCATTGAGAGGGGGGAAGCTACACAGAGTGTTCCACAGTACACTGGACCACCTGATCCACATCATGAATGGCTACTGCCTGCCCGAACCGTTCTTCTGCATCAAGGTCCGAGTTCACACGTGCATAAGAAACAAACACCTACCTAGCTAACAGTACAGTGGTTGATAAACATGCTGTTCTTTCTATCTCCCCAGCTTAGGGAGCGGGTGGAGAGGCTGATGAAGACCATGCGAGATCCCTCCTTGCCAGTGTTGGAGCTGCAGGACATCATGACCAGTGTGTCTGGTCACATTCTCCCTGCTGTTGAGAAGGCTGTCAAGAAAGACATGACACAGTATGTCAGCAACATAACCTCAGTGCTGTGCCAGTTCCCAAGCCAGCACCCAGCAGGTAATGCACGAGCGCGCGTTTCTAAATGAGGCTGTATATTTATCCACATGATTCAGACAGGTTCTTTCTTACTTCAAATCAAGACAAATGGTTTAATTATGAACATGGAATGTTATCCCTCATTTCCAGATCGCCAACATCCTCGACAGCCATGCTGCTACTCTGAACAGGAAGTCAGAGAGAGAGAGGTCTTCTTCATGAACACTCAGAGCATTGTGCAGTTCAGAAGTGAGTATATCCTAGGATATACTAGCGCTCTTTCTGCCCGTCATCCTCCACCCTTCACATATCATCATTTTGAAGCTTAGGCTACTTAGGCGACTAACCAAGGGGCAACTTGAAGACCTGTTGAGTGTTGTTCAAGTGTGTATTTGCACTTCGTGAAGAAAAAAAAGCTGACATGGCCAACGAGCTCAACTACATATTCCCCCACGCCCAAGTTCCCAAAAATAATCTCCTGGTCACTAGTTGGTGTACAAATTGAATGAACACTGGGGATTTGACTGTGTACGTTGTCCTCTTGCGTGTCTAGGACCAGCTGTGTGGGCGAGATCCCACCCTCGTCGATGACCATCCTGACCGAGCTCACCCAGCTCAGCAAGACGACCAACGCCATTCAGCTGAATGAAAATGGTATGTGGCTACAGCACACATACAAAGATGCCCCATGTGAAACCGTTAAGTCACCACTTAATCATTAAGGGGTGACTTAGCAGGATGCATTAAGGTTTAATGCGTCCTGCAGCAGCTATATTAATTCATGACCAACTGAAAATAATTGATGCCCAAATTATTTTACACTCCCCCAGGTACTGATAGCCTCCCACCTGCCCTCCTGTGAGCTCAGGCACAACCAGGTGGCCTATACTTGACGGACAGCACTTCAAACTCAGGGTGGAGCGACAGCACCTGACAGTGGCCATGGTTGGAGCCCATCTCTGCCACTTGTATGAAGAAGAACAAGAGAAGTTTCACTCGATCATCACAGATGCAGAGTGAGGCATCAAGCTGGGCAAATTAGGGGGTTGTATTGTAGATGAAAACCACAGTTTGATATTCACTTGCTTATTTCATATATAGTATTTTAACATGGCTGCACTTTTGGAAATCACAAGCAGCAAGCTGTCTTTCTCAAATGTTAAAACAGGTCAACAGATATTTGGCCTATGTACATGGATTTCAGAACTTGCACTATTTAGTTTGTTTCAATGCCTGGGTAGAATGTGTTGCATGGTCAATTGATAAAAAAGACTGTTTGAATACAACACTGACGATGTTTCCAAGTTTGTGCATCAGTAGATGTTTTTGTTTACTGTAAACTGAGAGTGGGAGTACCGATGACATTCAGGAACAGACTGGGTGATGACATCTGGAGAGATGGAGGACAGATGAAGGAGGAGCCAGGCCCGGAGGCAACCCACAGTGCCTAGAGCCTCCTAGTGTCGCCAACACCTCCTGCTAATATGTCATCAGCCACCTTAACCCCCAATTAGCTCTGTCTCTAAACCTCCCCTCTAAGAGACCGTGGGGGCAGTAGCATGCCACTTGACACAGGCCGGGGTCTGATTAGCCTCGGTCGGGTCGCCTGGAGTGTTGCAAGACCCGAAACACCCAGTGAGTCCAGGAAAGAACACTGATGATGTGTCCAAGTTTGTGCATCATAGATGTTTTTGTTTACTGAATGTGTGTCAATTGTCTATAAAAGTGCATTTGAACGGTCAGCTGAGATAACTTAAAGGTTTATTAGAAGGGATAATTGAGCCGGTCACTGAAATCACTTCACTGAAATCTGTCATGCACGTCCCAGCAGAGTGATTCAAATTCAACAGCTAAGAAGTATCACAGTAGCTCTCACTCTCGATAAAGCATATGTTGATTCCAAATATTAACACCTCAGTCTACAGTCTTTCTATGCTTATGTGTTCAATAATGCTTATTTGTCCTAGTGTCTATGCTGACCTGGTCTTGGCTAGACACCTGTCACTCTCCTTCTCAGCTCATGTGTGATTAGAGCCTGACACTATAAAGAGGAGCTGTAGCCAGCTCTCGGCTATTCCCCCCCAGCACCCCAGCAGAGCACAAGAGTTTATTGGTTCCCTTGACTATTTGTACTTTCTTTATTTCAGTTACGATGGGCTGATTGTAAGTGTTTTTAATGTTTGGTATGATTTTCGTTATTGGTTACTTTGTACTTTGTGTTTTGGTAGTTCATGGGAGTCTGGTGAAAGGACACAATTGTAACTTTAGAAATATAAATAAAGATTCTTTATGTAACTGCTGTCCCTTCAGACTCAGTGATTTCATTTCCCATAGAGTGTGAGGACGTAGTCTTCTTCGTTTGCCACCTTCTCGACGATGACAGGGAGTTCTGCTTCGACAAAAGGACCCGCAGATTAACATGTATTTGTCCACAGACCCCCATCTGATAAGATTTGGTTTTAAATATACTTATTTTCAGGTTTGTGTGTGATTGTGTGCTAACAATGTGTGTTAACATAATTTATACACTAGTCTTGACTTTCTGTTCTGATTCAGATTACACAAACTAGGTATACCACCTGTTTGATGAATGTAACCGATATAGGGTGATGAGTTAAACAAAGGGGCTTTGAGGAATGTTCAGGATGATCTTATACAAGACCATAGATGTAATATAGTTGGATGATTACATTATATGAGAAGATGGCGGACAAGTTTCAAATAACTTGATCATTGAGAGACAAATCCTTTAAGGTGTGCATCTTTTTTGGAAGCATATATTCATTCTGTAGATGTATTATTCACTGTAACACCTAATACAAGGGCACAGAAATGTGGCAGTCATAGGGGTCTTAAACGTTTTCAGGCCAAGGACCCCCTAGCTGAGAGAGAGAGATGAAGCAGGGACCCCCTCTATATTGTATAGAATGGTGTTTCAGATATACTTTTGCTGCTCTTTTCTCCCTCTACACCTATAACTCTTTGCCAAAAATAGCAGATCTACAAGCTCACAACGCCTCGCACTAGGCGTTGTGAGCTTGTAGATCTGCTATTTTTGGCTAAAGTTCTCCTCAGAAAAGGGATGCTAGGGTTCAAGTGGTTAATATAAAAAAAAAAAAATCATATCACACAAAGATTTGGCGGACCCCTGTAGTAACTCTGAGGACCCCCTAGGGGTCCCGGACCCCCTGTTGAAGATCCCTGGTATAATGTATAACATTGTGTTTCATATGTATAGACATACGTACCATGTTGTGCATTCAAGCTATTCAAATAATAGATTAATATATTCATTCATTCATATCCACTGCCATTAGTAAACATACTTTACTAACTGAGAAGAATGTAATACTATCAACAATCTACCACACTTTAAGTATATTTTGATGCCGATACTTTTGTACTTTTACTCAAGTACATTTTCATTACCAGACTTGTACTTGTAACAGAGTGTTTCTACAATTGCAGTATTGATATAATTGATTCATTGATATTCATTGTTAAATAAATATTACAATGTATGTCTATTATTATTATTATTATTATTATTATTATTATTATTATTATTGCTGTTATATATTTCGCTAACTTCTTCTCGTTAACTTTTAAATGAGTGAAATGACGTTTGCATTGAAAACAAATGTATCTATTTTTGGTTCGTGCGCATGTGCGTGCTTGTAATAGTGTGTGTGTGTGTGTGTGTGTGTGTGTGTGTGTGTGTGTGTGTGTGTGTGTGTGTGTCTTGTGTGTGTGTGTGGGGAAGGGGGCGGGGCTTGTGTCGTGTTCGTGGCGTGTTTGTGTGTGCACGTCATAGAGTTGTTTGGGTGTGTGCGCATGTGCGTGCGTGTAACAGCGTGTGTGTGTGGGCGGGGGGGGGGGCTGTGCTTGCGTACAAGCGAGAGGGCATTCCCGGGGATGCCCTCTCACATGTACGCATGTCTGCTTGTCAGACCAATCACAGCCCTTGTTGTTTTGTCCCGCCCCTTAAATCCACTGTCCTTGCAGAGCTCGGCTCATTTCTCAAGGTTTACAGCGGATGCTAGGTCGCTCGATACTAGGTCTCTCGATCCGGTCGATGATAGATTACTATTGGAAACTCTTCTACTTGATTTCGGTTCATATATCACTGATCTACTTTCATTTCGTCGTCTTTTGTATGAGGTGAGTAATATTACTTGATATATACTTTTTTCCCGCCTTTATTACTTTATTTTTTATTTTTCCCCGCCTTTTTTGGACTACATGAACGTTCAGATTTCAAACACAGTTTTTACCCCATGGCCACGGATGTTATAATTATGTACGGGCCCTCAGAGGTAGCCGTATCTTCCGTATTGTTCAATAAAAACGCATCTTAATCCGATCGGTGGCCATTTGCTCATAGTTAGGACACTGTATCAGAGTGCAGTACACCTACCAACCGATGGGTAATGCAGTTGAAAGCATGGCGGACATGCTGAGAAAATGGCCACCGATCGGATTAAAATGCTTTTTATTGAACAATACTGAATATACGGTTACTTCTGAGGGCTCGAACAGAATTATCACATCCGTGGCCATGAGTTAAGAACTTTATATTTGAAATTTGAACGTTTATGTACATGTACGGGCCTTAAATGAATTAAGTTCAATCGCCAGGTTGCGTTTGTTTCAGGCTACTGTTACGTGTGTGTGTGTGTGTGTGTGTGTGTGTGTGTGGTGGCTGCTCTCAGCGCAGTCCAGAGTCCAGTGTTGCCAAATCTGTAATTATAAGCGAATGGGCTTCCTTTTTTTCTGTAAAGTAGCTTGTAAATCTTGGGGGCCCATGGCATAAAGTTTGACTGACCTGCCCCTTATATTTGCTTATTTTGGGCTTCTTTGTATAGACTTGCTGCTTCTTTCTTAAGCTCGATCTGGCAACACCGACTTACGCTAATGTTTAGCGGCTAGCTGGCTCCGTCGTGTTTCTTTGATCATGGTTATAATATATAGTCTGTGATAGGCTGCTATCAACAGTCCTGTTACAGGAAGATCCATCTAAACGTACGACAAAACACACTCTCGCATCGAAGCAGCGCGCATTTGTGTTGAAAATATAGCCACTGCATGATTCATTAGATAGGCTCTTATCTAAAATCATCTAAGAAAATAGCAGATCTACAAGCTCACAACGCCTCACAATATTTATCTGTGGAACCAAGTCAAACTAAACGTAATGCCACAACCCCTAAAGTGCTTGTGGGGGGGAGTTCAAATATGATTATTTTGGGGGATCCCCGGTTCAAATATGATTATTTTGGGGGGTCGCAGCCTGAAAAGGTTGAGAACCAGTGTATTAGGATATAATGTCCTCTCCTCTTCTCTCCTCTCCTCCCCTCCTCTCCTCTCCCCTTCTCTCCTTCTCTCCATATCTACAAGCTCACTGTGAGTTTAATGTTTGGAAAATAGCAGATCTACAAGCTCACTGTAAACTTGTTGCCTTATTTTAAATAGCCGATCGACAAGCTCACTTGTCAGCTTGTAGATAACTTGTGAGCTTGTAGATCTGCTATTGTCACTATATTTATATAGTGACAAATATATATTTGTGTCTAAAATACAGTATTTTTGCTTGACATTTTCAGCTGTGGCGTGGCTGTACACCGGATCTGATATCTTGGCCAACACAGATGTGGCCTGAGGGGACCGTCCCAGACTGCACTACTGCAAGGTTTGTTTAACATAACATGACACATGTGCAAATCAAAACCTTTTAGATCTAACTATCTAATGTTAGCACATGGACATTTTCTTGGGAGAGACTCAAGCGATTTCATTCAGGTTCTACAAACTATAGAAACTGTAACAAACGACTCACTATTAGTCACACTCGATGTAGAGAGTCTATTGATTTTTTTCTTAACCAGAGGACAGAGTGCATACCGAGTATTACATGTATCAAAGAGCTCACTGAAGTAGTACTCACAAAAAACTATTTCTTGTTTGAGAACGAGTTTTATTTACAAAAATGTGGCACAGCTATGGGAAGTAAAATGGCCCCAAATTATGCCAACCTCTATGTTGGGCTACTTGAAGCCAATCTCATTTTGAATCCGAATTGCAATCCGTTCCTGCCACACATACCGTTATGGAAGCGCTACATTGATGATGTTTTTCTGATTTGGACTGGGTCCCCTACTGAGCTGACAGCCTTTCATGTTTTCCTTAACTACTGTAGTCAGTTTTTGAAATTTACCATATCCTCTGATCAGAATAGTATGAATTTCCTTGACATACTGGTCATCAAAGAAAACAACACTTTAAATATGAATTTGTACATAAAGCCCACTGATCGTAATGCCCTACTACATGGTGACAGTTATCATCCCACACCCTTAAAAAAAGGTATCCCCATGGGCCAATTCAAAAGAATCCGCAGGATTTGTAGTCAAGATGACTCTTTCCAGGTACATTCTAAAGACCTAGAGTGTCGTTTTAAACAGCGTGGCTATCCAGTACAATGGATTCAACCTGCTGCAGATCAATTCAACAGTTGTACTCAACTGGAATGTTTAAAACCCAAAGAGAGAACAGACAGAACTGAAAAACACATCAAGTGTTTTGTTCAATATTCTCCTCTGGGTCACCATTTTGAAAAACTGATCAGGAGGCATTGGTACATTTTGAACTCTGACCCAATTCTTGGCAAGTCTTTTGCAGTCCCTCCCCGTATTGTGTACAAAAGACCACCAAATTTGAGGAACCTACTGGTTAGGTCACACTTACGTCAAGCAACTCCCACACATTTTCTTAGTAACATTCCAGATGGCAATTACAAATGCGGCAGATGCGCTCAATGCAGTTTTACTTATAAATGTCACACTTTTAATCGCCCTGTTACAGGTAAATGTTTTAAGATCAGAGGCGTCATCAGTTGCACCACACCCAATATCATATACATCAGTGTTTCTCAAACTTTTTTGACTTCTGTACCCCCTTTGCCTGCTTTCTGAATCCAAGTACCCCATTTATAAGACTACTGCATACATAGAAAATATTGACACCAAAAATCAAAGGTTGATGTATGTGGTGCAAATAAGTATTACTTTCTAGCTACTCAGTAACAGTTGTGCTATAAAGTTTTTGATTTTGTTTGGTTTAAAACTTTACCGATCATTAGGTTCACACAAAGTTTCTTTAGTTAAACATAATCTTTTTTTCGTTCTTTCATTTTCCACTTTCTTTCACGTACCCCCTATAGTCCCTCCGAGTACCCCTAGGGGTACATGTACCCCCATTTGAGAAACACTGATCTACATGATCAAATGTGTGTGGGCTTGCTTATATTGGCAAAACATTAAGACCCCTGAAAACAAGGATCTCAGAACACAGGAGTGACATTAAAAATAAGGATTTTAGGAATCCTGTGGCAGCACATTTTCATCAAGCCCAACACTGCATTTGTTCACTGAAATATATAGGCATTGAACGTGTCACATTGCCACCCAGAGGGGGAGACATTGATTGTTTGCTCCTCAAAAGGGAAGCTTTTTGGATTTCCACTCTGGACACAGTAAAAAGAGGTTTAAATGAATCTTTTGATATTAGGCCTATTTAAATATTTTAGGTTCCCCTCTTCTGATTATACTTGGGTCTTTACCCCTTATTACTTTTTAATACTCTTAATGTTGAATTATTTGCCATTGCCTAAAAGGCCTTTATAATATTTGTATGTGTATGTGGTGCAGTGACTTACTTTCTCCTTTCTCTTTTTGTGATCTTCCATAGGGAGCTGGTGACAGGATTTCCTTCCTCCTGGTGCAGCAGTATAGGACATGTTTTTTATGGATAATTACAGGGACCTTTCAGGTTTTTCTTGAGCCTTGGCCTTCATTAGCAGTTCTCTTGTTCCGTTATACAATCGTCTAGCCTTTTACTTGTCTTCTGTCTATTAGTGTTTTTACACACCTTCAGAACACCTGTAATAGAGTACGCTCTTAGAGCTGACGTTGTTTTGTTTATCTCCCTGAGATTATTATGATACTTTGTTGAGGGATTTAGTGGCGATCCCCCTTATTATTTAGACCCTGTTTAAACAACTATTATCTCATGTCCTATGCTGCAGCATGTCACTGTGTGTCCCCCTTTGTTTTTTGAGAACCTATTCTATATATTTACAACCAAATGTATCAATCTTGGGAAACTTTAAATGTATTGTTGTTTATTGCTATTCTTGGATCTTGGGATGGGTACACACTGTTTATCTCCAGACATTCTTGACTTTATGCATTAGCCAACCTCCTGATTGAGTTGACTGCATGTGACCTCACTTGCCCTATTGGGGTGAGCCTATCATTGCATAGTAGTACCTATATAAACCTCCGTGTATGCCCTTTTCCACTATATATGTCCTGATGAAGGCCTGAACAGGCCGAAACGTTGACCAGCAATACATTCTGGAGCTTTTTTGCAACCACCAGTGTGCAGACTTTATTCTTTTTCATTATTACTTTGTTTGTCTAAGCACCTGGACCTAACGGATGTGCGTGCACTACCTTCTTCATACATTAGCCACTTCAGCCCCATTTAAACTTTGGCTATTTGAAAATGGCAGATCTACAAGCTCACAATGCAACATGTTCTGAGCTTGTAGGCTTACAAGCTCACTTGTCAGCTTGTAGGTAACTTGTGAGCTTGTAGATCTGCTATTGTCACTATATTTATATAGTGACATATATATATATATATTTGTATCTAAAATACAGTATTTTTGCTTGAAAGTTTCAGCTGTGGTGTGGCTGTACACTGGATCTGATATCTTGGCCAACACAGCTGTGTCCTGAGGGGACCGTCCCAGACTGCACTACTGCAAGGTTTGTTTAACATAACATGACACATGTGCAAATCAAAACCTTTTAGATCTAACTATCTAATGTTAGCATATGGACATTTTCTTGGGAGAGACTCAAGCGATTTCATTCAGGTTCTACAAACTATAGAAACTGTAACAAACGACTCACTATTAGTCACACTCGATGTAGAGAGTCTATTGATTTTTTTCTTAACCAGAGGACAGAGTGCATACCGAGTACTACATGTATCAAAGAGCTCACTGAAGTAGTACTCACAAAAAACTTTTTCTTGTTTGAGAACGAGTTTTATTTACAAAAATGTGGCACAGCTATGGGAAGTAAAATGGCCCCAAATTATGCCAACCTCTATGTTGGGCTACTTGAAGCCAATCTCATTTTGAATCCGAATTGCAATCCGTTCCTGCCACACATACCGTTATGGAAGCGCTACATTGATGATGTTTTTCTGATTTGGACTGGGTCCCCTACTGAGCTGACAGCCTTTCATGTTTTCCTTAACCACAGTAGTCAGTTTTTGAAATTTACCATATCCTCTGATCAGAATAGTATGAATTTCCTTGACATCCTGGTCATCAAAGAAAACAACACTTTAAATATGAATTTGTACAGAAAGCCCACTGATCGTAATGCCCTACTACATGGTGACAGTTATCATCCCATAACCTTAAAAAAAGGTATCCCCATGGGCCAATTCAAAACAATCCGCAGGATTTGTAGTCAAGATGACTCTTTCCAGGTACATTCTAAAGACCTAGAGTGTCGTTTTAAACAGCGTGGCTATCCAGTACAATGGATGGATTCAACCTGCTGCAGATCAATTCAACAGTTGTACTCAACTGGAATGTTTAAAACCCAAAGAGAGAACAGACAGAACTGAAAAACACATCAAGTGTTTTGTTCAATATTCTCCTCTGGGTCACCATTTTGAAAAACTGATCAGGAGGCATTGGTACATTTTGAACTCTGACCCAATTCTTGGCAAGTCTTTTGCAGTCCCTCCCCGTATTGTGTACAAAAGACCACCAAATTTGAGGAACCTACTGGTTAGGTCACACTTACGTCAGGCAACTCCCACACATTTTCTTAGTAACATTCCAGATGGCAATTACAAATGCGGCAGATGCGCTCAATGCAGTTTTACTTATAAATGTCACACTTTTAATCGCCCTGTTACAGGTAAATGTTTTAAGATCAGAGGCGTCATCAGTTGCACCACACCCAATATCATCTACATGATCAAATGTGTGTGGGCTTGCTTATATTGGCAAAACATTAAGACCCCTGAAAACAAGGATCTCAGAACACAGGAGTGACATTAGAAATAAGGATTTTAGGAATCCTGTGGCAGCACATTTTCATCAAGCCCAACACTGCATTTGTTCACTGAAATATATAGGCATGGAACGTGTCACATTGCCACCCAGAGGGGGAGACATTGATTGTTTGCTCCTCAAAAGGGAAGCTTTTTGGATTTCCACTCTGGACACAGTAAAAAGAGGTTTAAATGAATCTTTTGATATTAGGCCTATTTAAATATTTTAGGTTCCCCTCTTCTGATTATACTTGGGTCTTTACCCCTTATTACTTTTTAATACTCTTAATGTTGAATTATTTGCCATTGCCTAAAAGGCCTTTATAATATTTGTATGTGTATGTGGTGCAGTGACTTACTTTCTCCTTTCTCTTTTTGTGATCTTCCATAGGGAGCTGGTGACAGGATTTCCTTCCTCCTGGTGCAGCAGTATAGGACATGTTTTTTATGGATAATTACAGGGACCTTTCAGGTTTTTCTTGAGCCTTGGCCTTCATTAGCAGTTCTCTTGTTCCGTTATACAATCGTCTAGCCTTTTACTTGTCTTCTGTCTATTAGTGTTTTTACACACCTTCAGAACACCTGTAATAGAGTACGCTCTTAGAGCTGACGTTGTTTTGTTTATCTCCCTGAGATTATTATGATACTTTGTTGAGGGATTTAGTGGCGATCCCCCTTATTATTTAGACCCTGTTTAAACAACTATTATCTCATGTCCTATGCTGCAGCATGTCACTGTGTGTCCCCCTTTGTTTTTTGAGAACCTATTCTATATATTTACAACCAAATGTATCAATCTTGGGAAACTTTAAATGTATTGTTGTTTATTGCTATTCTTGGATCTTGGGATGGGTACACACTGTTTATCTCCAGACATTCTTGACTTTATGCATTAGCCAACCTCCTGATTGAGTTGACTGCATGTGACCTCACTTGCCCTATTGGGGTGAGCCTATCATTGCATAGTAGTACCTATATAAACCTCTGTGTATGCCCTTTTCCACTATATATGTCCTGATGAAGGCCTGAACAGGCCGAAACGTTGACCAGCAATACATTCTGGAGCTTTTTTGCAACCACCAGTGTGCAGACTTTATTCTTTTTCATTATTACTTTGTTTGTCTAAGCACCTGGACCTAACGGATGTGCGTGCACTACCTTCTTCATACATTAGCCACTTCAGCCCCATTTAAACTTTGGCTATTTGAAAATGGCAGATCTACAAGCTCACAATGCAACATGTTCTGAGCTTGTAGGCTTACAAGCTCACTTGTCAGCTTGTAGGTAACTTGTGAGCTTGTAGATCTGCTATTGTCACTATATTTATATAGTGACATATATATATATATATTTGTATCTAAAATACAGTATTTTTGCTTGAAAGTTTCAGCTGTGGCGTGGCTGTACACTGGATCTGATATCTTGGCCAACACAGCTGTGGCCTGAGGGGACCGTCCCAGACTGCACTACTGCAAGGTTTGTTTAACATAACATGACACATGTGCAAATCAAAACCTTTTAGATCTAACTATCTAATGTTAGCATATGGACATTTTCTTGGGAGAGACTCAAGCGATTTCATTCAGGTTCTACAAACTATAGAAACTGTAACAAACGACTCACTATTAGTCACACTCGATGTAGAGAGTCTATTGATTTTTTTCTTAACCAGAGGACAGAGTGCATACCGAGTACTACATGTATCAAAGAGCTCACTGAAGTAGTACTCACAAAAAACTTTTTCTTGTTTGAGAACGAGTTTTATTTACAAAAATGTGGCACAGCTATGGGAAGTAAAATGGCCCCAAATTATGCCAACCTCTATGTTGGGCTACTTGAAGCCAATCTCATTTTGAATCCGAATTGCAATCCGTTCCTGCCACACATACCGTTATGGAAGCGCTACATTGATGATGTTTTTCTGATTTGGACTGGGTCCCCTACTGAGCTGACAGCCTTTCATGTTTTCCTTAACCACAGTAGTCAGTTTTTGAAATTTACCATATCCTCTGATCAGAATAGTATGAATTTCCTTGACATCCTGGTCATCAAAGAAAACAACACTTTAAATATGAATTTGTACAGAAAGCCCACTGATCGTAATGCCCTACTACATGGTGACAGTTATCATCCCACACCCTTAAAAAAAGGTATCCCCATGGGCCAATTCAAAACAATCCGCAGGATTTGTAGTCAAGATGACTCTTTCCAGGTACATTCTAAAGACCTAGAGTGTCGTTTTAAACAGCGTGGCTATCCAGTACAATGGATGGATTCAACCTGCTGCAGATCAATTCAACAGTTGTACTCAACTGGAATGTTTAAAACCCAAAGAGAGAACAGACAGAACTGAAAAACACATCAAGTGTTTTGTTCAATATTCTCCTCTGGGTCACCATTTTGAAAAACTGATCAGGAGGCATTGGTACATTTTGAACTCTGACCCAATTCTTGGCAAGTCTTTTGCAGTCCCTCCCCGTATTGTGTACAAAAGACCACCAAATTTGAGGAACCTACTGGTTAGGTCACACTTACGTCAGGCAACTCCCACACATTTTCTTAGTAACATTCCAGATGGCAATTACAAATGCGGCAGATGCGCTCAATGCAGTTTTACTTATAAATGTCACACTTTTAATCGCCCTGTTACAGGTAAATGTTTTAAGATCAGAGGCATCATCAGTTGCACCACACCCAATATCATCTACATGATCAAATGTGTGTGGGCTTGCTTATATTGGCAAAACATTAAGACCCCTGAAAACAAGGATCTCAGAACACAGGAGTGACATTAGAAATAAGGATTTTAGGAATCCTGTGGCAGCACATTTTCATCAAGCCCAACACTGCATTTGTTCACTGAAATATATAGGCATGGAACGTGTCACATTGCCACCCAGAGGGGGAGACATTGATTGTTTGCTCCTCAAAAGGGAAGCTTTTTGGATTTCCACTCTGGACACAGTAAAAAGAGGTTTAAATGAATCTTTTGATATTAGGCCTATTTCAATATTTTAGGTTCCCCTCTTCTGATTATACTTGGGTCTTTACCCCTTATTACTTTTTAATACTCTTAATGTTGAATTATTTGCCATTGCCTAAAAGGCCTTTATAATATTTGTATGTGTATGTGGTGCAGTGACTTACTTTCTCCTTTCTCTTTTTGTGATCTTCCATAGGGAGCTGGTGACAGGATTTCCTTCCTCCTGGTGCAGCAGTATAGGACATGTTTTTTATGGATAATTACAGGGACCTTTCAGGTTTTTCTTGAGCCTTGGCCTTCATTAGCAGTTCTCTTGTTCCGTTATACAATCGTCTAGCCTTTTACTTGTCTTCTGTCTATTAGTGTTTTTACACACCTTCAGAACACCTGTAATAGAGTACGCTCTTAGAGCTGACGTTGTTTTGTTTATCTCCCTGAGATTATTATGATACTTTGTTGAGGGATTTAGTGGCAATCCCCCTTATTATTTAGACCCTGTTTAAACAACTATTATCTCATGTCCTATGCTGCAGCATGTCACTGTGTGTCCCCCTTTGTTTTTTGAGAACCTATTCTATATATTTACAACCAAATGTATCAATCTTGGGAAACTTTAAATGTATTGTTGTTTATTGCTATTCTTGGATCTTGGGATGGGTACACACTGTTTATCTCCAGACATTCTTGACTTTATGCATTAGCCAACCTCCTGATTGAGTTGACTGCATGTGACCTCACTTGCCCTATTGGGGTGAGCCTATCATTGCATAGTAGTACCTATATAAACCTCTGTGTATGCCCTTTTCCACTATATATGTCCTGATGAAGGCCTGAACAGGCCGAAACGTTGACCAGCAATACATTCTGGAGCTTTTTTGCAACCACCAGTGTGCAGACTTTATTCTTTTTCATTATTACTTTGTTTGTCTAAGCACCTGGACCTAACGGATGTGCGTACACTACCTTCTTCATACATTAACCACTTCAGCCCCATTTAAACTTTGGCTATTTGAAAATGGCAGATCTACAAGCTTACAATGCAACATGTTCTGAGCTTGTAGGCTTACAAGCTCACTTGTCAGCTTGTAGGCCACGTGTGAGCTTGTAGATCTGCTATTGTCTATTGATATGCATGTACTTTCATAGCTTTGTGTCTAAAATATTGTATTTATTTTTTTTACAGCTCCTGCTGCGGACCCAGGTGACAGACACACCATCCCAGACCTACTGCAAGGTGCGTAACTATCTACTGTTGGCTTATTGACATTGTCTTGAGGTCAAATACTAGGTCAACTATGTCCTGCTTTTGGAGTGATAACAAAGGTCAGCCTCTGGGCACCCTCTGGTGGCCATCCAGAAATATTGCAGGTTATGTTCTTTGTAAGTCCCTTGTTTTGTCCACTGTCCATTATCTATGAATATGATGCTGATTATTGTGTCGTCAGACATCACTGTGCCACAGAACATAGACTTAGAACATAGAAAAGTACTCAAATGTTTTACTTAAGTAAAAGTATCACTACTCCAATGCAGAAGTACTCTGTTACAAGTAAAAGTTTGGAATTAAAAATGTAGGTTATGGGGGTTTGTGGTCTAATGCTCTCCTCACTGTAAACTTGTTGCCTTAATTTAAATAGCCGATCGACGAGCTCACTTGTCAGCTTGTAGATAACTTGTGAGCTTGTAGATCTGCTATTGTCACTATATTTATATAGTGACATATATATATTTGTGTCTAAAATACAGTATTTTTGCTTGAAATGTTCAGCTGTGGCGTGGCTGGACACCGGATCTGATATCTTGGCCGACACAGCTGTGGCCTGAGGGGACCGTCCCAGACTGCACTACTGCAAGGTTTGTTTAACATAACATGACACTTGTGCAAATCAAAACCTTTTAGATCTACCTATCTAATGTTAGCATATGGACATTTTCTTGGGGTCAGTCCATTGTCCATAGTCCAGTCCATTTTTTAACAAAGGGGTCGGTGCAAGATTTTTTTCCCCGTGCACTCCTAAATTGGCTGAAATAGGAGCCGTTTTTTTTTGCTTCACCCTGGAAAATATTGAATTTACTTAAAAGTTAGAATATCATTTTGGATAATAACAGTAATACTAGTAATAATAATCATTATAGCATCAACAATATATCTGTCAATAATAAACTGTTTACAGGCATTGTAATAGTTACCATAATATATAATTGTATAATTATCACTAATAACTATAATTAACCTATATATAGAATCATAAAATATAACCATACTATTATTACATATATAATCAAAATAACAACTATAATAACAATAATTGATAGGACATTATACCAAATATATTGATGGTGTTGCTTACAGTAAAGGTACCAATAATACAATTGTGTTAATAAATACTTTAAACTATATCTGCTCTGCTTTGTCTCTACTTATTATACTTTTTACCATGTGTTTGAAAAGTGAATCTATATGTTTGGTAATGTATTTAGTCACATGTATTTAACATTTACAATGAATACAGATGTGCCCAGATTTTCCTGGATGAGCCGAACTAGTTTAATTAAGAGTGCCGGTGGTGTTAGTGGACTTCTGTTTCCTTTCACATTCAACACAACACAACAAAAAATAATGGAAATCAACAAAAGGGCAACGTTTATTTATGGCTTAACTCAAAACGTTTCTTTGAATATTACATGCGAGATAGCAAATATTGAGTGAGTAATAACTGGAATTGTTGATTGTAACCTTAAACAAGTGACCCAAGCAAGGCAGGACACAAAGATTACAAAAGGAAAGACAAACACAAGCCCTTTACTAAGATGTGAACACAGGGTAGGTGGCTGAAAAAAGTACAAATTATTAAAGGGAACTTAAATACAAACCGACACAAGGAATTTGTCACTTTGTGATAGTGAACCTAACAAGACAAAGGTCAACTATGTCCTGCTTTTGGAGTGATAACAAAGGTCAGCCTCTGGGCACCCTCTGGTGGCCATCCAGAAATATTGCAGGTTATGTTCTTTGTAAGTCCCTTGTTTTGTCCACTGTCCATTATCTATGAATATGATGCTGATTATTGTGTCGTCAGACATCACTGTGCCACAGAACATAGACTTCCTAAGTTCCTCCACAGGTTCTGATCCAGCAAGCACAGTTGGATTGGCTGGCCAGCAGTCGGTATCCATCAAGAGGAATGGAGGGCCTTCACTCCATCTGTGTGGCTGAGAAAGCTCAAGGAGGGTTTTGCCCCGTGTTAGGTCATCAGCTGGATTACTCTTTGAGTCGACATATCTCCAGCTCTTTGTGTCAGTCAGTGTCTGAATCTCAGCTACTCTTGTACCAACAAATACCTTGTAGCGACATGAGTCAGATGTTAGCCATGATACGACAGTTGTGGAGTCTGTCCAAAGTGTCACCGACTGTAGTGGGATAGTGAGTTCAGAACTGAGGAGGTTAGCCAGTTGTGCACCTGATAGGGCTGCACCTGATAGGGACAAGATGGTGTCCCGTCTAATATGTCTCTATCCACTAATATGTCTCTATCCACAACGTCAGGCCTATGTCAGTGAGTCGTTCATCCCAGAAGAGAAGGTCCAGGAGCTGGGGCCTGCGTCACGCAACGCCACTACTGATGACATCAGCATGTGGAACATCACACAGATTGACACACTGTGTTCTTTAATGGACTCTTCAGATGGGGAGTGGGATTCAGCTCTGGTAAGTATACAAATGATCTTTGATTGATTGATGGTGTTATTGACAAAAATACATGGTTTGTCTGTCTGTCTGTCTGTCTGTCTGTCTGTCTGTCTGTCTGTCTGTCTGTCTGTCTGTCTGTCTGTCTGTCTGTCTGGCTGGCTGGCTGGCTGGCTGGCAGGCAGTGTAATCAGTGTAAAAGTGAGAAAACATAATGCGTTGTGATTATATTTACACGTTTTTGCATGCGTGTTCGTAAATGTGTGCAGTACATGTATATGGCACTAACACATTTTTGTCACCATCAAGGCCAAGGCCATCATTTCCAAGTATCTGACTAAGGCGGGCAACAGTCTTGGCAGTGCAGAGCTCAGTTGTGTCAAGGTACCCAACCTGTGTTCCCTGGATACCAGTGTCCTACAGACCATCTCAGAGGACACCCTCAGGTGAGGGGTGTTGGGGAGGGAGCCAAGTAGTATCTTAAATCAAACTCGCGACACTCTGTCAGACTGTATTAGAGCCTATATATGGTATGCGCCTGGACCGCTAGGCCAACGGGCGCCCCACCCAAAACTATTTTTAACCTAATTAACCCTGGCATCCGTATTTTGGGCTGGCAAAAATAAGAATCAATTATTATTTTATAGAAATAAAAGTCCTAATAATAATAATTCACGCATTTTCACAAAAGAAAGTAGTAAAATTAGCATACATTTCTACAAGCAACATTGTACAACAAATTATAAAAGAGTGATGTGTGTGATTCCATGACATATTAGCCAAAAGGTAAATAAGATATGTAAGGGACTGAATTTTAGAGACTGAATAAATTACATTTGTGGTTGAAAATGTGGTAGCACTCTTTTGAGATGTGTGCTGTGTGTCTCCTGGTGTTTCCAGTAATTCCAGTTTGCTGGTAGTGTCCAGCTGTACGCTGGAGAAGAAGAAAGTGCTCTTTAACATTGCAGAAAAAGCCTTCTCTGGACTCAGCCGCACTACAGCTATCAGCACTACCAGCTTCCAGAATACAGAGCCATTTTTGGGTAAGCAAGCATTCATTCACATGTACATGCGTACAAACACATACTGTATATTGCAGTGGTTCTCAAACATTTCCATGTCAAGGACCCCAAGTTCATACACAACTGTCTCTACTGTACTGTATACCAGTGGTAATAGCCTAACTCAAACATCCTCACAATGTCTCAAATTTCTCACGCACACACACACACACACACACACACACACACACACTTCAGAGATGGATAAATTCAGTACACTCAGTAGGCATTCCTGCATAACTTCAGGGTTTGATAAAACCTGTGATCAGTGTTGCCATGTCTGCTTATTATAAGTGACTTTGGGCTTGTTTGTGGTGGCTTATAAATAGTGGTGGTTGTCGTTTTCTGGGCTTGTTTCTAAACTGTAGTTGCTTATTTGGGCTTCCTTTCTAAATCAGCCACCAACCAGTGGTTCTCAAGCATTTTCATATCAAAGACCCCCAAATTAATATTAATATGTATTTGACCACGGGCCCCAATCTGATAGCAGTATTTGATATCCCTTTGAGATTTATTTTAAAATGGCAGACTTTTTTAAGGTATAAATTGTCACTTTAGAATTAAAACAATGAGCAGATAGTCTGTCTACAGACTTAACACTATATTCAACCTGTAAATAAGTCAAGAAGCAAGTCAAGACGCTGGTATGGAACTCCTGGTTTACTAGGACGGGGTTCAATTCCCTGCGATGTCTGCTGATTGCAGGTTGCTGTAGTCTGTTACGTTCCTTATGAAACTACTGTATCAAACTGCCATATCAAACTACCGTAACAAACTAATGGTCTAAAAAAAAAAATTACTTACTCTGGACATGACTACTTCCTGGAACTCAGATTTAACTGTCGTTTCGGTAGTGACAAACTTTCGTTTCGGTAGTGACCCAATGGTGAAAAAAAAACAATCAATCAACTCTAAATTGCCTGAAACGTACTCCTAACAGGTTTTTGGGGGAACATTTTTTTTTGTTGACACAATGGTGTCACTACCGAAACGAAAAAAAAATTACTAAGTCCAGAGCTCGATGAATGTTAGGGACCAAAAAAAAAGTCACTACCAATCAACTTTAAATTGCCTGAAACGTACTCCTAACAGGTTTTTGGGGAAATATATATGTTTTTGACACAATGGTGTCACTACCGAAACGAAAAAAAAAATGACTAAGTCCAGAGCTCGATGAATGTTAGGGACCAAAAAAAAGGTCTCTACCAATCAACTTTAAATTGCCTGAAACTTACTCCTAACAGGTTTTTGGGGGAACAATTTTTTTTTGGCCTCCACACTTAGTGATTTTTTCGGATTTAACTTCGTTTCGGTAGTGACACAATGGTGTCCCTACCGAAACGAAAAAAAAAATGACTAAGTCCAGAGCTCGATGAATGTTAGGGACCAAAAAAAAAGTCACTACCAATCAACTTTAAATTGCCTGAAACGTACTCCTAACAGGTTTTTGGGGGATTTTTTTTTTTTTTTTTTTTGACACAATGGTGTCACTGCCGAAACGAAAAAAAATAAATTACTAAGTCCAGAGCTCGATGAATGTTAGGGACCAAAAAAAAGGTCTCTACCAATCAACTTTAAATTGCCTGAAACTTACTCCTAACAGGTTTTTGGGGGAACAATTTTTTTTTGGCCTCCACACTTAGTGATTTTTTCGGATTTAACTTCGTTTCGGTAGTGACACAATGGTGTCCCTACCGAAACGAAAAAAAAAATTACTAAGTCCAGAGCTCGATGAATGTTAGGGACCAAAAAAAAAGTCACTACCAATCAACTTTAAATTGCCTGAAACGTACTCCTAACAGGTTTTTGGGGGATTTTTTTTTTTTTTTTTTTTGACACAATGGTGTCACTACCGAAACGAAAAAAAATAAATTACTAAGTCCAGAGCTCGATGAATGTTAGGGACCAAAAAAAAGGTCTCTACCAATCAACTTTAAATTGCCTGAAACTTACTCCTAACAGGTTTTTGGGGGAACAATTTTTTTTTGGCCTCCACACTTAGTGATTTTTTCGGATTTAACTTCGTTTCGGTAGTGACACAATGGTGTCCCTACCGAAACGAAAAAAAAAATACTAAGTCCAGAGCTCGATGAATGTTAGGGACAAAAAAAAAAGTCTCTACCAATCAACTTTAAATTGCCTGAAACGTACTCCTAACAGGTTTTTGGGGGAACAATTTTTTTTTTGACACAATGGTGTCACTACCGAAACGAAAAAAAATAAATTACTAAGTCCAGAGCTCGATGAATGTTAGGGACCAAAAAAAAGGTCTCTACCAATCAACTTTAAATTGCCTGAAACTTACTCCTAACAGGTTTTTGGGGGAACAATTTTTTTTTGGCCTCCACACTTAGTGATTTTTTCGGATTTAACTTCGTTTCGGTAGTGACACAATGGTGTCCCTACCGAAACGAAAAAAAAAATACTAAGTCCAGAGCTCGATGAATGTTAGGGACAAAAAAAAAAGTCTCTACCAATCAACTTTAAATTGCCTGAAACGTACTCCTAACAGGTTTTTGGGGGAACAATTTTTTTTTTGACACAATGGTGTCACTACCGAAACGAAAACAAAATGACTAAGTCCAGAGCTCGATGAATGTTAGGGACAAAAAAAAAAGTCACTACCAATCAACTTTAAATTGCCTGAAACGTACTCCTAACAGGTTTTTGGGGGAACAATTATTTTTTCGACACAATGGTGTCACTACCGAAACAAAAAAAAATTACAAAGTCCAGAGCTCGATGAATGTTAGGGACCAAAAAAAAAGTCTCTACCAATCAACTTTAAATTGCCTGAAACGTACTCCTAACAGGTTTTTGGGGGAACACATTTTTTTTTGGCCTCCACACTTAGGGATTTTTTCGGATTTAACTTCGTTTCGGTAGTGACACAATGGTGTCCCTACCGAAACGAAAAAAAAAATTACTAAGTCCAGAGCTCGATGAATGTTAGGGACCCAAAAAAAAGTCACTACCAATCAACTTTAAATTGCCTGAAACGTACTCCTAACAGGTTTTGGGGGGATTTTTTTTTGTTTTGTTTTTGACACAATGGTGTCACTACCGAAACGAAAAAAAATAAATTACTAAGTCCAGAGCTCGATGAATGTTAGGGACCAAAAAAAAGGTCTCTACCAATCAACTTTAAATTGCCTGAAACTTACTCCTAACAGGTTTTTGGGGGAACAATTTTTTTTTGGCCTCCACACTTAGTGATTTTTTCGGATTTAACTTCGTTTCGGTAGTGACACAATGGTGTCCCTACCGAAACGAAAAAAAAAATACTAAGTCCAGAGCTCGATGAATGTTAGGGACAAAAAAAAAAGTCTCTACCAATCAACTTTAAATTGCCTGAAACGTACTCCTAACAGGTTTTTGGGGGAACACATTTTTTTTTGACACAATGGTGTCACTACCGAAACGAAAAAAAAATGACTAAGTCCAGAGCTCGATGAATGTTAGGGACAAAAAAAAAAGTCACTACCAATCAACTTTAAATTGCCTGAAACGTACTCCTAACAGGTTTTTGGGGGAACAATTATTTTTTCGACACAATGGTGTCACTACCGAAACGAAAAAAAAATTACTAAGTCCAGAGCTCGATGAATGTTAGGGACCAAAAAAAAAGTCTCTACCAATCAACTTTAAATTGCCTGAAACGTACTCCTAACAGGTTTTTGGGGGAACAAATTTTTTTTTGGCCTCCACACTTAGGTATTTTTTCGGATTTAACTTTGTTTCGGTAGTGAACGAAACGAAAAAAAGATGACTAAGTCCAGAGCTCGATGAATGTTAGGGACCAAAAAAAAAGTCTCTACCAATCAACTTTAAATTGCCTGAAACGTACTCCTAACAGGTTTTTGGGGGAACATTTTTTTTTTGACACAATGGTGTCACTACCGAAACGAAAAAAAAATTACTAAGTCCAGAGCTCGATGAATGTTAGGGACCAAAAAAAAAGTCACTACCAAACAACTTTAAATTGCCTGAAACGTACTCCTAACAGGTTTTTGGGGGAATATATATTTTTTTGACCCCTAACAAAAAGGGGTCAAAAAGATCAACTGAAAACTACCAGGAAGGCTATATTTGTCATCCAACTGTTAGCTCAATGGGTTGAGACGCAGTATACATGATCCAGAGGCCACGAGTTCAAATCCCATTGATGTCTTTCCTATGATTCTTTCCTTTGCAGACTGGCTTCCAGAAGATCAACTGAAAAGTACCAGGAAGGCTGTACTTGTCAGCCATCTGTTAGCTCAATGGGTTGAGACGCAGTATTCATGAGGCCATGAGTTCAAATCCCATTGATGTCTTTCCTATGATTCTTTCCTTTGCAGACTGGCTTCCAGAAGATCAACTGAAAACTACCAGGAAGGCTGTACTTGTCAGCCATCTGTTAGCTCAATGGGTTGAGACGCAGTATACATGATCCAGAAGCCATGAGTTCAAATCCCACTGGTGTCTTTACTGTGATGCTTTCCTTTGCAGACTAACTTCTAGAAAAACAAGTTAAAACCACCAGGAAACCTGTAACTCTCAGCCAACAGCTTAGCTCAACTGGTAGAGCGTCTGTCCAATAACATGACTTGACTTGACTTGAGTGGGTTCGATTCCCACTCGAGTCAAGTGTCCCCGGTAACTTGAGGCAACGGATAAATTGACTGATATCCTTAGTGATGCTTCCTTTTGCAGACTAACTTCTAGAAAAACAAGTTAAAACTCCTCCCCCTACTCTGGGCCCTACTCCTACTCCTCCCCTATCCCTACCCCTACTCCTACCGGGGACACTTGCCTCGAGTGGGAATCGAACCCACTCAAGTCAAGTCAAGTCATGTTATTGGACAGACGCTTTACCAGTTGAGCTATGCTGTTGGCTGAGAGTTACAGGTTTCCTGGTGGTTTTAACTTGTTTTTCTATAAGTTAGTCTGCAAAGGGAAGCATCACTAAGGATATCAGTCAATTTATCCGTTGCCCCAAGTTACCGGGGACATTTGACTCGAGTGGGAATCGAACCCACTCAAGTCAAGTCAAGTCATGTTATTGGACAGACGCTCTACCAGTTGAGCTATGCTGTTGGCTGAGAGTTACAGGTTTTCTGGTGGAATTAACTTGTTTTTCAAGAAGTTAGTCTGCAAAGGGAAGCATCACTAAGGATATCAGTCAATTTATCCGTTGCCCCAAGTTACCGGGGACACTTGACTCGAGTGGGAATCGAACCAAGTCAAGTCATGTTATTGGACAGACGCTCTACCAGTTGAGCTATGCTGTTGGCTGAGAGTTACAGGTTTTCTGGTGGTTTTAACTTGTTTTTCTAGAAGTTAGTCTGCAAAGGGAAGCATCACTAAGGATATCGGTCAATTTATCCGTTGCCCCAAGTTACCGGGGACATTTGACTCGAGTGGGAATCGAACCCACTCAAGTCAAGTCAAGTCATGTTATTGGACAGACGCTCTACCAGTTGAGCTATGCTGTTGGCTGAGAGTTACAGGTTTTCTGGTGGAATTAACTTGTTTTTCTAGAAGTTATTCTGCAAAGGGAAGCATCACGAAGGATATCAGTCAATTTATCCGTTGCTCCAAGTTACCGGGGACACATGACTCGGAGTGGGAATCGAACCCACTCAAGTCAGGTCAAGTCATGTTATTGGACAGACGCTCTACCAGTTGAGCTAAGCTGTTGGCTGAGAGTTACAGGTTTCCTGGTGGTTTTAACTTGTTTTTCTAGAAGTTAGTCTGCAAAGGAAAGCATCACAGTAAAGACACCAGTGGGATTTGAACTCATGGCCTCTGGATCATGTATACTGCGTCTCAACCCATTGAGCTAACAGAGGGCTGACAAGTACAGCCTTCCTGGTAGTTTTCAGTTGATCTTCTGGAAGCCAGTCTGCAAAGGAAAGAATCATAGGAAAGACATCAATGGGATTTGAACTCATGGCCTCTGGATCATGAATACTGCATCTCAACCCATTGAGCTAACAGATGGCTGACAAGTACAGCCTTCCTGGTAGTTTTCACTTGATCTTCTAGAAGCCAGTCTGCAAAGGAAAGAATCATAGGAAAGACATCAATGGGATTTGAACTCATGGCCTCTGGATCATGAATACTGCGTCTCAACCCATTGAGCTAACAGATGGCTGACAAGTACAGCCTTCCTGGTACTTTTCAGTTGATCTTCTGGAAGCCAGTCTGCAAAGGAAAGAATCATAGGAAAGACATCAATGGGATTTGAACTCATGGCCTCTGGATCATGTATACTGCGTCTCAACCCATTAAGCTAACAGTTGGATGACAAATATAGCCTTCCTGGTAGTTCTCAGTTGATCTTCTGGAAGCCAGTCTGCAAAGGAAAGAATCATAGGAATGACATCAATGGGATTTGAACTCATGGCCTCTGGATCATGAATACTGCGTCTCAACCCATTGAGCTAACAGATGGCTGACAAGTACAGCCTTCCTGGTGCTTTGACTTGAACAACAAACAAGACAAATAACTTTAAAAAAAATATATATATAAATCTTTTTCATGGGGGGCCCTGACACTACATCTTTTCACATTGGGGTCCACTGCCCAAATACATGTCAATTTGGGGGGTTGACAAGAAAACGTTTCAGAACCACAGATTCCAAGGAAACAGCTGTAGGTGAATGGATAGAGTCACTGACTAGTGAGCCGCAGGTAACAGGTTCAAGCCTCAGCTACAGCAGCAAGTCAGGATGTCAAATTAAATAGGTATTATTAGGAGTGAAATGGTTGTGTTGCTTCACCCCAACTGCACATGACATCAGTTTACATGTACGTTATTTTCAGTGATGAAGACAAACCGCACAGACGTTCACTGTACTTTAGTACATTTTGTAAACTTATGACTCTGAGTAGAGTATAGCCTCCACACTTAGTGATTTTTTCGGATTTAACTTCGTTTCGGTAGTGACACAATGGTGTCACTAACAATTTTTCTCTCTCTTTAACATCGCAGAAAAAGCCTTCTCTGGACTCAGCCGCACTACAGCTATCAGCACTACCAGCTTCCAGAATACAGAGCCATTTTTGGGTAAGCTAGCATTCATTCACATGTACATGCGTACAAACACATACTGTATATTGCAGTGGTTCTCAAACATTTCCATGTCAAGGACCCCAAGTTCATACACAACTGTCTCTACTGTACTATACCAGTGGTAATAGCCTCACTCAAACATCCTCACAATGTCTCAAATTTCTCACGCACGCACGCACACACACACGCACGCACGCACGCACGCACGCACGCACGCACGCACGCACGCACGCACGCACGCACGCACACACACACACACACACACACACACACACACACACACACACACACACACACACACACACACACACACACACACACACACACTTCAGAGATGGATAAATTCAGTATTTTCTTTAGGACCTGTAGGTGGTGCATCCCTTTCCTATGTGAGAAGTGCCGCTGCCTCAAATGTCAACATGGACCTGGATACCTTCGTCAATCTGGACCCGAGTGTTGTACAGGTTAGTGGCGTGTGCGTGCGTACGTGCGTGCGGCCTTGTGGTTGTACATCTGGGAAAGGCAAGTGGTTAATGTATGTTTTTATAATATAATAATTTATATCTACAATAACTAGTAACTAAAGTTTTCAAATAATTGTAGTGGAGCAACAGTACAATATTTGCTTCTGAGATGAAAGTAAAAGTATAGACAATTGGAAATACTCCAGTAAAGTAAAAGTACCTTCTAATTGTACTTACAATGCTGCGAAGTCCAGAGCTCGATGAATGTTAGGGACCAAAAAAAAAGTCACTACCAATCAACTTTAAATTGCCTGAAACGTACTCCTAACAGGTTTTTGGGGGAATATTTTTTTTTGTTGACACAATGGTGTCACTACCGAAACGAAAAAAAAATTATTAAGTCCAGAGCTCGATGAATGTTAGGGACCAAAAAAAAAGTCACTACCAATCAACTTTAAATTGCCTGAAACGTACTCCTAACAGGTTTTTGGGGGAATATTTTTTTTTTTGACACAATGGTGTCACTACCGAAACGAAAAAAAAATTACTAAGTCCAGAGCTCGATGAATGTTAGGGACCAAAAACAAAGTCTCTACCAATCAACTTTAAATTGCCTGAAACGTACTCCTAACAGGTTTTTGGTGGAACAAATTTTTTTTTTGCCTCCACTCTTAGTGATTTTTTCGGATTTAACTTAGTTTCGGTAGTGACACAATGGTGTCACTACCGAAACGAAAAAAAAATTACTAAGTCCAGAGCTCGATGAATGTTAGGGACCAAAAAAAAAGTCACTACCAATCAACTTTAAATTGCCTGAAACGTACTCCTAACAGGTTTTTGGGGGAATATATTTTTTTTTGACACAATGGTGTCACTACCGAAACGAAAAAAAAATTACTAAGTCCAGAGCTCGATGAATGTTAGGGACCCAAAAAAAAGTATCTACCAGTCAACTTTAAATTGCCTGAAACCTACTCCTAACAGGTTTATGGGGGAACAATGTTTTTTTTGGCCTCCACACTTAGTGATTTTTTTGGATTTAACTTTGTTTCGGTAGTGACACAATGGTGTCACTAACAATTTTTCTCTCTCTTTAACATCGCAGAAAAAGCCTTCTCTGGACTCAGCCGCACTACAGCTATCAGCACTACCAGCTTCCAGAATACAAAGCCATTTTTGGGTAAGCAAGCATTCATTCACATGTACATGCGTACAAACACATACTGTATATTGCAGTGGTTCTCAAACATTTGCATGTCAAGGACCCCAAGTTCATACACAACTGTCTCTACTGTACTGTATACCAGTGGTAATAGCCTAACTCAAACATCCTCACAATGTCTCAAATTTCTCACGCACGCACGCACACACACGCACGCACGCGCGCGCACACACACACACACACACACACACACACACACACACACACACACACACACACACACACACACACACACACACACACACACACACACTTTAGAGATGGATAAATTCTTTACTTTAACTTTAAATTGCCTGAAACGTACTCCTAACAGGTTTTTGGGGGAATATAATTTTCTTTTTTACACAATGGTGTCACTACCGAAACGAAAAAAAATTTACTAAGTCCAGAGCTCGATGAATGTTAGGGACCAAAAAAAAAGTCTCTACCAATCAACTTTAAATTGCCTGAAACGTACTCCTAACAGGTTTTTGGGGGAACAATTTTTTTTTTGGCCTCCACACTTAGTGATTTTTTCGGATTTAACTTCGTTTCGGTAGTGACACAATGGTGTCACTAACAATTTTTCTCTCTCTTTAACATCGCAGAAAAAGCCTTCTCTGGACTCAGCCGCACTACAGCTATCAGCACTACCAGCTTCCAGAATACAGAGCCATTTTTGGGTAAGCAAGCATTCATTCACATATACATGCGTACAAACACATACTGTATATTGCAGTGGTTCTCAAACATTTCCATGTCAAGGACCCCAAGTTCATACACAACTGTCTCTACTGTACTGTATACCAGTGGTAATAGCCTAACTCAAACATCCTCACAATGTCTCAAATTTCTCACGCACGCACGCACGCGCACGCACGCACACACACACACACACACACACACACACACACACACACACACACACACACACACACACACACACACACACACACACACACACACACACACACACACACACACACACACACACACACACACACACACACAAAATGTTCCCCCAAAAACCTGTTAGGAGTACGTTTCAGACAATTTAAAGGTGATTGGTTGTGCCTTTTTTTTTGGTCCCTAACATTCATCGAGCTCTGGACTTAGTAATTTTTTTTTTGTTTCAGTAGTGACACCATTGTGTCAAAAAAAAAATTGTTCCCCCAAAAACCTGTTAGGAGTACGTTTCAGGCAATTTAAAGTTGATTGGTAGTGACTTTTTTTTTGGTCCCTAACATTCATCGAGCTCTGGACTTAGTAATTTTTTTTTCGTTTCGGTAGTGACACCATTGTGTCATTACCGAAACGAAGTTAAATCCGAAAAAATCACTAAGTGTGGAGGCAAAAAAAAAAATTGTTCCCCCAAAAACCTGTTAGGAGTACGTTTCATGCAATTTAAAGTTGATTGGTAGAGACTTTTTTTTGGTCCCTAACATTCATCGAGCTCTGGACTTCGCAGCATTGTAGGTACAATTAGAAGGTACTTTTACTTTACTGGAGTATTTCCAATTGTCTATACTTTTACTTACATCTCAGAAGGAAATATTATACTGTTACTCCACTACAATTATTTGAAAACTTTAGTTACTAGTTATTGTAGATATAAATTATTATATTATAAAAACATACATTAACCACTTGCCTTTCCCAGATGTACAACCACAAGGCCGCACGCACGTACGCACGCACACGCCACTAACCTGTATAACACTCGGGTCCAGATTGACGAAGGTATCCAGGTCCATGTTGACATTGGAGGCAGCGGCACTTCTCACATAGGAAAGGGATGCACCACCTACAGGTCATAAAGAAAATACTGAATTTATCCATCTCTCAAGTGTGTGTGTGTGTGTGTGTGTGTGTGTGTGTGTGTGTGTGTGTGTGTGTGTGTGTGTGTGTGTGTGTGTGTGTGTGTGTGTGTGTGTGTGTGTGTGTGTGTGTGTGTGTGTGTGTGTGTGTGTGTGTGTGTGTGCGTGCGTGTGCGTGAGAAATTTGAGACATTGTGAGGATGTTTGAGTTAGGCTATTACCACTGGTATACAGTACAGTAGAGACAGTTGTGTATGAACTTGGGGTCCTTGACATGGAAATGTTTGAGAACCACTGCAATATACAGTATGTGTTTGTACGCATGTACATGTGAATGAATGCTTGCTTACCCAAAAATGGCTCTGTATTCTGGAAGCTGGTAGTGCTGATAGCTGTAGTGCGGCT
Organism: Gymnoscopelus microlampas; assembly: GCF_963454915.1. NCBI lineage: Eukaryota > Metazoa > Chordata > Actinopteri > Myctophiformes > Myctophidae > Gymnoscopelus > Gymnoscopelus microlampas. Next base: position 47,794,628 of record NC_139955.1, read on the forward strand.
GAGTCCAGAGAAGGCTTTTTCTGCGATGTTAAAGAGAGAGAAAAATTGTTAGTGACACCATTGTGTCATTACCGAAACGAAGTTAAATCCGAAAAAATCACTAAGTGTGGAGGCAAAAAAAAAATTGTTCCCACAAAAACCTGTTAGGAGTAAGTTTCAGGCAATTTAAAGTTGATTGGTAGTGACGTTTTTTTTGGTCCCTAACATTCATCGAGCTCTGGACTTAGTAATTTTTTTTTCGTTTCGGTAGTGACACCATTGTGTCAAAAAAAAAAATATTCCCCCAAAAACCTGTTAGGAGTACGTTTCAGGCAACTTAAAGTTGATTGGTAGTGACTTTTTTTTTGGTCCCTAACATTCATCGAGCTCTGGACTTCGCAGCATTGTAAGTACAATTAGAAGGTACTTTTACATTACTGGAGTATTTCCAATTGTCTATACTTTTACTTACATCTCAGAAGCAAATATTGTACTGTTACTCCACTACAATTATTTGAAAACTTTAGTTACTAGTTATTGTAGATATAAATTATTATATTATGAAAACATACATTAACCACTTGCCTTTCCCAGATGTACAACCACAAGGCCGCACGCACGTACGCACGCACACGCCACTAACCTGTACAACACTCGGGTCCAGATTGACGAA
>NC_139955.1:47805279-47957779 GCF_963454915.1 Gymnoscopelus microlampas
TTATTTACCTTTTGGCTAATATGTCATGGAATCACACACATCACTCTTTTATAATTTGTTGTACGATGTTGCTTGTAGAAATGTATGCTAATTTTACTACTTTCTTTTTTATTTGTGAAAATGCGTGAATTATTATTATTAGGACTTTTATTTCTATAAAATAATAATTGATTCTTATTTTTGCCAGCCCAATATACGGATGCCAGGGTTAATTAGGTTAAAAATAGTTTTGGGTGGGGCGCCCGTTGGCCTAGCGGTCCATGCGCATACCATATATAGGCTCTAATACAGTCTGACAGAGTGTCGCGAGTTTGAATCCCAGTCCCGACAACCTTTGCTGCATGTCATTCCCCATCTCTCTCTCCCTGTTTCCTGTCTCGCTCTACTATACACTGTCAATAAAGCCCACAAATATTCCCAATTCATTTTTTATAATAATAGTTTTTTGCATTAATGTCGATGTTCAAGAGTGTGCAAGTAGTGAAGAAATACTAAAGTAAACATGATTTACGATACTACTGGCTCCCTCCCCAACACCCCTCACCTGAGGGTGTCCTCTGAGATGGTCTGTAGGACACTGGTATCCAGGGAACACAGGTTGGGTCCCTTGACACAACTGAGCTCTGCACTGCCAAGACTGTTGCCCGCCTTAGTCAGATACTTGGAAATGATGGCCTTGGCCTTGATGGTGACAAAAAATGTGTTAGTGCCATATACATGTACTGCACACATTTACGAACACACATGCAAAAACGTGTAAATATAATCACAACGCATTATGTTTTCTCACTTCTACACTGATTACACTGCCTGCCAGCCAGCCAGACAGACAGACAAACAGACAGACGCTCTACCTCCTGAGCCACTGCCGCCCCATGCATTTTTGTCAATAACACCATCAATCAATGAAAGATCATTTGTATACTTACCAGAGCTGAATCCCACTCCCCATCTGAAGAGTCCATTAAAGAACACAGTGTGTCAATCTGTGTGATGTTCCACATGCTGATGTCATCAGTAGTGGCGTTGTGTGACGCAGGCCCCAGCTCCTGGACTTTCTCTTCTGGGATGAACGACTCACTGACATAGGCCTGACGTTGTGGATAGAGACATATTAGTGGATAGAGACATATTAGACGGGACACCAGATCAGAAATGCAACTGGAATCACTTTATTTGCGATACCTGTTCATTCATGCAATACATTTACAAGACTTTTATCTTGGTGGTAATGTGGTCAGACAATATTAAATATTATGGTAAAAGGACAACAGCCTCACATGCAAGAATACAATGCAAAATACATTGGAAACAGACTTTCCAAATGTCTTCATGAAGTTATCATTTAATTGGATGAAATACGCCAGGCGCACAAGAAAATACCAATTGTTGACCACGGGGTTGTTGGCGGGCAATATTTATATATAATATATTTTTTTTTACATTCATGGTGTAGCCCCTTTAAAATGTAAGCCATTTAACATCATCACAACACACTCACATGACTTGGTAGACATCACAGGGTGGATAAAAGTCCATGCATTATAATAATAATAATAATTATTATAATTACTATTATATTTTGCTGTACGTTTTTTAAGCTGTCATAAGACGCTCTACAGATGAGGTTACCTCTCTAGCGAGCAGAACCAGGTGGTGCAGGAACTCAGGAAAGTCTCCTTGAGACTGTGTCAGATGGTCAAACACTGCATGGATGATGACGTCTTTCTCTGGAGGAGTAGGCACCAGCAGCATCTCTGCAGTCTGCTTCGGAGTCAGGAGGTGTAGAATCTGGACACGTTTAAGACAAGAGACAGACAGACAGGACATAATGGGAGAGGGCAGGATATGAGATTTAACCACTGAAGCCCTATTTTATACGTAATCGAATTATAATGTCACACTCGCAAATCAGCTATTACGTTTTTGAAAATCTTGCAATCCTGTGATGACATGCCCAAAATATACGCCAGGTTGAAAGGTTATTAAGTTACTGAAATTGTAGTGTCAAGTACAAACAATCAAATCAATGTTTTCAGTAAAAATGTTCAGATTATCCACACTCACTCCAGAGAAGTCACGGTTGAGGTCATAGAAGTCTGTGATGGGGGCGAACATGGAGAAGAATCCAAAGTTCTCCTCCAGCCATTCTGCACTATGGCTGGATGAGGAGACACACTGAGGATCTGAAGATAAATACACAAGTCAGTGTAGGCTATAATAGTATAGTATTAGAATAGAGTAATGTTTTACTCAAAAATGTACCCTGAAAGCAACAGAAATTCCTGTACATCTGCAGACAAATGGTCCTCTGAGCTTGTCTCTAGCTATGGCTACTTGGTTCACTTACCGGACGTGTTGTGATGTAGCAAGAAGGAATGGATGAAGTGTTCGTACATCACTGGGCTGTGGTTGTGATCAGGATCCATGAGACGCATATGATGACTCAGGTCTTTTACTCTGGACCCAGCAATGCAAAGAAATGTATCATTATTCCGGGACTATTTTGTGTATTTCGACTATAAGTGTTTTCCAAACGTAGGGTCTTACTCTTGACCCATTTTTGGGTCACAGACCAGGTTTTATGAATTAAAGTAAGGTAAAGTTTTTTAAATCAACAGATTTTCAGAAATTAAAGAAAAGGAAAAGGAATACAAAAGATTTTCAGAAGATTTTAAGAAATACATTTTTTAAATATGCATACTTTATAATTCATAATGATTTTTCTTAAAAGTTTAGGTCCCAGGAAGTCACCAAATGTATCTTTCAGGTCTCAAGCTGAAAATGTTTGGGAAACAGTTATGTTCTAGAGAAGATAGCATTCCCTTTATAAACGGGACAACTCACAGGGCTTGGTAAACAGGACAGGTGAAGTTCTTAAAGCTGAGGCAGTCGAGGAGGCTTATGGGAACTGTAGGCAGCAGAGGCAGCAGTTTGATCTGGAACCACATCCTGATGAAGTCTGGGTCCTCCAGGTTCTCCTGGGTATCATCGACTCTGACATAGTGAGGTTGCTACGGGCAGCACAGTGCATGCAACGGGCCACATTTTCCACTGCGTTGGTAAGCTGGTAGAAGAGATGGGGAGAAGGATAATGGATGTACAGGCATGACTTTCCTATCCGACGACATCTAGAATAGAATTTGGAATCCTTTGTGTAATACATTTAAATTAAAGAAATTCAGAAACAATTAATAAAGCCTTCTCACGCCACATGATCTTTCTTCAAGGGTGATGCTGCAAGTGTCCTGGACCTCAGTGGTGTCATTGCCCATGTCCAAATAGCTGTTCAACAAGCAAGCACAATAATCAGCATCATATTCATAGATAATGGACAGTGGACGAAACAAGGGACTTACAAAGGACATAACCTGCAATATTTCTGGATGGCCACCAGAGGGTGCCCAGAGGCTGACCTTTGTTATCACTCCAAAAGCAGGACATTGTTGACCTTTGTCTTGTTAGGTTCACTATCACAAAGTGACAAATTCCTTGTGTCGGTTTGTATTTAAGTTCCCTTTAATAATTTTAACTTTGTTCAGCCACCTACCCTGTGTTCACATCTTAGTAAAGGGCTTGTGTTTGTCTTTCCTTTTGTAATCTTTGTGTCCTGCCTTGCTTAGGTCACTTGTTTAAGGTTACAATCAACAATTCCAGTTATTACTCACTCAATATTTGCTATCTCGCATGTAATATTCAAAGAAACGTTTTGAGTTAATCCATAAATAAACGTTGCCCTTTTGTTGATTTCCATTATTTTGTGTTGTGTTGTGTTGAATGTGAAAGGAAACAGAAGTCCACTAACACCACCGGCACTCTTAATTAAACTAGTTCGGCTCATCCAGGAAAATCTGTGACTTTGGTCAAGACTAGCCTGCACAACATAATTGGAAAGACATGGACGCTGGACTGTACATGCATCTACTCACTGTATGAAAGAATATGAATTGTACTTACAACACTTGTTGGAAGGCATACTTGATTTGGTCAGGGAGTTGCCCATGGGGTAAGAATCTCTGTAATAGTGGCGGTACAACATGGTTGAACCAATCCTCCACATTTGTCACATCAAACTCTTCCATTGGTTGGGCTATGGACGTATTATGTGGCGTGTACATGCCAGCCAGCTCAGCTAGGGTCCAGTTCAGCAGGGTCTGGGTCAGAGTCATGCTTCCGATCTCGGATACATTTCTCTGGAGAGCAACAGATAGATAGGAATGTCAGGGTCATGTCAGGTTAGCAGATGTAATATGCATAACCATAATAAACTAGTCATATAAAAACAAGTAATTGGCTTCTCATATATGCATATAGTATATGTATGTACGCTGTATGTACCTCACGTGTGAGAGACACAAACTCACTGACGAGGCTCCCAACAGGTCTGAAAGCTCCCATCAACCCATTCACCACCTGCAAGTGTTTCAAAAAGAACAAAATAATATTGTTTAAGGTTATGAAGATTACCATCAACAATCAACAAAAGTTTAATTGGATGAAAGAAATGTATAATATTTAAAGATATGCAACCTCTCTGAAGCTATTCTGTGGTGGTGGTGGTGGTGAGTAGGGGCTATGTGAGGTGTATGTGTATCCGGGGGTGGAGGTGGGGGTGGGCCCAGGACCACCGGTCATCAAGCTGTGGAAGATCAGGCTGAGGGTCCCGTTGTCCAGGCCTGCAACCTCAGGCCTCAGTAGCAGCTCAGCCTTCTGTTCTGGAGACAGCAGGTGAAGAACCTCCAACTGCAACCCGGAAGACACGGAGAGAAGGAAGGTCAATTCATAGACAGTGTAGGGGAAGTTACTTTTAATTATTACACATGACTTTCAATTAAAAGTAATCATCGTCTTCACTTGGACCACAATAACAAAGGGTGGGTGTAAAAACTGTATCTGTCACCCCCCAGACGTTACGTTTCGCGTCCGGAGGAGCAAGCCGTTAATTCAAACTATACCGTTGACGTTTAATTGTTTTGTTTTGTTTTAGTTTTTTTTATCCCAAGAGAACAGTCGAATAATGACAGTTACAAAAATATAAGCCTGTATTTGGCCTCCCAAAAGATGCATAACAAAGAGGCATCAAATAGAACAAATAGACCAATTCCAATATTCATTTTGTGAACGTGAACACAGCTTCTGAACCATTCCTTAGCTCCATGGTTACTGAACTAAATATTGGACCCAATCGTCACAAGACACACAATATGTACAAGATTTTCATACGAAAATGGAACATTCGTGGTAAAATACGAACATTCGTGGTAAAATATATACCATATAAATAAAAGGCCCTGTTACAATGTTGAGCAGAAACAGGAGCACATCTATAGCATAAGACTGAACTAGAATTTTCACAATTCAGGGCAATTGCAAAGTGTGGTTGCGCCGACGCAGAGTTCTGGGTTGCGGCCATGGGGGTCCAAGGAATCCATCGTCACATAGTTCACAGTCCAGTCTCCAGTGGTGTTGAAGATCTCAAAATAAATTATTGTTAAAGCAAACTTGCCTTTTTTTTTACCTTATTGTTCTGATCTGAGATATTGAGAGGAGACAATACCCTGTGTATAGAGTAAATGGTATATCTGCTATTTGCAAACAAGTTGTAAATACTCAGAAGACATTTCACGTTTTCCTTATATTATGATGTCATGTTTTGTGAGTATAAGATTCAGCACCTATTTTCCCCCAGCCTGATAATAGATATTAAATACCTTGTAATGTACTTGGGAATGTCTCACCATATAATACATGTGGAACCATTACGATACATGTCGACCTGGCTAGTAGCTGGGTTGAAGCCATACCATTTTGTATATTGTAAAATAGATACTCCCCAGCATATCAGGCACATCAATGTTACTGAATGGCGTCAATACCACAATGAAAAACTATTGTTTAGCCTACATTGTGACAGACTTGTCATCACCAGGCAGGAGTTTTGGTTAAGCTCTAATGTCCATGTAGATTGCTTCACAGTTTTACACACAGTAGAGGGATTGAAGTCCATTTTGTCCAGCAGGCAGAGATTATAGTCTGACAACACTTTCAATTACACGCTTTGACTCTTGCATGGAGCAAACCGTTAAGTGGATAAGTTGGTCAAATAAATTAAAACACCAGATTGTAGAAGGCAAAAATTATTGTCAGTTAAACAAAAAACTTTTGTGTATTATGTTCATATGTGTATGGGCTTAGGTATTAAGAGATGTTACATTCCAAAGTTTCACTTTTTGTTCAGCTTTAGTAGTGAAGAACCCTTCTGATTATGAATAGTAATTCCAAAAAAAAAAAACACACATCTGTATTCATTGTAAATGTTAAATACATGCGACTAAATACATTACCAAACATATAGATTCACTTTTCAACCACATGGTAAAAAGAATAATAAGTAGAGACAAAGCAGAGCAGATATAGTTTAAAGTATTTATTAACACAATTGTATTATTGGTACCTTTACTGTAAGCAACACCATCAATATATTTGGTATAATGTCCTATCAATTATTGTTATTATAGTTGTTGTTATTATGATTATATATGTAATAATAGTATGGTTATATTTTATGATTCTATATATAGGTTAATTATAGTTATTATTGATAATTATACAATTATATAGTATGGTAACTATTACAATGCCTGTAAACAGTTTATTATTGACAGATATATTGTTGATGCTATAATGATTATTATTACTACTATTACTGTTACTATCCAAAATTATATTCTAACTTTTAAGTAAATTCAATATTTTCCAGGGTGAAGCAAAAAACCCGCCTCCTATTTCAGCCAATTTAGGAGTGCACGGGGAAAAAATTCTTGCACCGACCCATTTGTTAAAAAAAGGGGATCAAGCAAGCTCCTGGTAAATATATTAATATATTATTAAACAACATGTAACATTCTGAAAAATAGGTACAAATTGTAGGGCTGCAACTATATTGATTAAGTTAATTATCTCAAAGTGTATTTTGTAGATATCTAATTTTGTATTTATCAATGAATCAATGTGTAACATTTTCCATAATTATTTTGGGATTACATTTATTAGTTTAATTAGGAAATTAAGTCCTATTTTAATAAGTGTATATTGGCTGTTTGAATAAAATTACATTTTTTGTCAAAATGAATTAAAAAATAATTTAGTCCTAATAAGTGTTACAGTCTTACAGCCCTAAAAACAAATGGTGAGTTAAACATTTACAACATGCACATGTAAATATAAGGTAGTGGGTCATGAAAAGGCAGTATACAATCCAAAATAGTTTGTTATGCATTTGTTAGAATTGATTATTTCATGTGTGAGTTTGTTATTAAATTCAGGGATGGCCAATATTGTGTTATAGAAATTGGGTACTACCGGTTCACGAGCCACAACATAAATGGAATGCAATTATCTTAGAAATATGACAATTATTCACAAAGAACATTCCTGAAAAGTAGAAAAAGGTTAAAGGCAAAAAAACATGTCAGTGCTGGACGGCTTCTGAAAAACAGGGAAACAAGTGTTAGTGTTCTTTTCAAACAAATGCTTCACAATCAATAGTTATGAAAAAAGACAAAACAATGCTACAATATGAATAATACTGTGATTTATGCCTTGATTTCATGGATTTATTTTTGTTTTTGTGGCATTCCTAAGACAATAATTTGATGACCGTGTGTATTTCCGGTAGGAGACACAAATAATCTACTTTGTGTCTCCTACCGGATACATTAGCTGGTAGGAGACGGGAATCAAATTATTGGCTTAGGAATGCGACAAAAACAAAAAATAATCCATGGATTCAAGGCTTCATAGGGTGTGCAATTGATAGAAAATAAGTACTTTTTTGGGTGAACTCCTCCTTTAAACACTGGCCCTGGAATGACCCAAAGACACGTAGGCACACAGAAGTGAGCATGTTTGTATGCCAGGTACTTATTAAAGCATACTTTCAAATGGAAACGAATATACTAAATAATACATTGCATCCACGACGTGAAAACACAGCAACTATACCAGTTAACTACACCACTGTACCAGTATGCAAACACAGTCTTACTTAAGTAGGGGTGCGACTGCTATTATACTGCTTCTGGGTGAAAACAGTAACTGCCTTTAAAACTAAATTGTGATTTTGAGAGACCAATTTCATCCAATCAGGAGAGAGAACTCATACAGGACACATCCTATACAATCAAGTTGTTGATTATGGTTGGATGAAATTGCCAACACACCCTTAATTTTCTGTTTAAAAAGGACCTGCAGAGACAGGCTGTTCCCTGTTACTAAACAAACACAAAGCAATGATGGCTATCAGCATATAGCTTTCTATAAACTGGACAATAGCAAAGAAACAGTGCCAAGATCCATCTTGAAAACTGTCATATTGTGCTGAAATATTGGCCACATATGGATAACCACACCTCTAATCACCCCCCTATTATCACCTTTCAGTCAGCTGACTCGTCCACGCCTTTATCTCCTCCAGGCTGGATTACTGCAATGCACTACTCATCGGGATCCCTAACAAGAGCCTCCAAAGGCTCCAATACATCCAAAACAGCGCTGATAGGGTCCTGATGAGAGTGCGAAAATATGACCATATCAACCCATCCTCCGCTCACTTCACTGGCTCCCCATCTCCTTCAGGACCGAATACAAGATTTCCCTTCTCACCCATCAGTGCATTTACGGCAACGCCCCCCCCCCCCCTACCTCAAAGAACTCCTCACCCCAAAACCTGCCACCCGAAGCCTCCGCTCCAACAACACCAACCTTCTTGTCGTGCCTGACACCAACCTCCGCACCATGGGCGACCGGGCCTTCTGCCACACAGCCCCATGTCTGTGGAATGCCCTCCCAGACCACCTGAGAGCGCCACAGTCCACTGATGCTTTTAAAAATTGACTAAAAACCTACCTTTTAAAAAAAGCATTTTTCTAATTTTTCATGGACTTTGTTTGTTTTTCATATTGAGTTATAATTTCTAAAAGTTGGCCCTTTAGTTTAACCTGGTTGGGTCTATTGTAATTGTTTTGTTGCCTATGCTGTTTTTATGCTCTGTTTTTAATCTGTAGCACTCTGACATCCGTGAGAATGTAAAGTGCGTTATAAATAAAATGTATTATTATTATTATTATTAGCTGACAACTATAGAAAATGTAAGCAACATATACTTGTCACCTGAATACCAGTGGTTCTCAAACTATTGTAATGTCAAAGAGCTTCCATTTTTTAGCCTATGCATTAAACCACAGACCCCCACAACCTAGTATTTGACCCCAAGACAATGTCAATAAGCCAACATTAGATAGTTACACACCTTGCAGTAGGCCTGGGATGGTGTGTCTGTCACCTGGGTCCGCAGCAGGAGCTGTAAAAAAAAGAAATACAATATTTTAGACACAAAGCTATGAAAGTACATGCATATCAATAGACAATAGCAGATCTACAAGCTGACAAGTGTCCAACAAGCTGACAAGTGAGCTTGTAAGCCTACAAGCTCACAACATGTTGCATTGTGAGCTTGTAGATCTGCCATTTTCAAATAGCCAAAGTTTAAATGGGGCTGAAGTGGTTAATGTACCCTATGTTTTTTTAAACAATAACCAAAATCTACAAAGTAACTAAAGTTTTCTAACAATTGTAGTGGATTAAAAGTACAATATTTGCCTCTGAGCTGTAGTGGATACAAGTACAAGTACAGTATTTTTCTATGCAAACTGATACAGTAAAAATCACTGTTTTTGCTGGCAGCAGTGGCACACTATTACACTGTTCATATGGCAGTCAAAGAGTTAAGCTACAGAGTATATATATTGGCAATGCCTCCTTAAAAACGGACAATGGACTGACCACAAGAAAATGTCCATATGCTAACATTAGATAGTTAGATCTAAAAGGTTTTGATTTGCACATGTGTCATGTTATGTTAAACAAACCTTGCAGTAGTGCAGTCTGGGACGGTCCCCTCAGTCCACAGCTGTGTTGGCCAAGATATCAGATCCGGTGTACAGCCACGCCACAGCTGAAAATGTCAAGCAAAAATACTGTATTTTAGACACAAATATATATTTGTCACTATATAAATATAGTGACAATAGCAGATCTACAAGCTCACAAGTTATCTACAAGCTGACAAGTGAGCTTGTCGATCGGCTATTTAAAATAAGGCAACAAGTTTACAGTGAGCTTGTAGATCTGCTATTTTCCAAACATTAAACTCACAGTGAGCTTGTAGATATGGAGAGAAGGAGAGAAGGGGAGAGGAGAGGAGGGGAGGGGATATATATCTGCTATTTTTGAATAGTCAAAGTGTAAAATAATGCTTTTTAGCTCAAATGAAAAAGTGACACAGACGCTTCCTCAGGTCTTAGTGGGTTAATGCAAGGCAGTTGAAGAGCCACATACATACATACATACATACAGCCACATATACAATGGCCTCACGACACTGGGTTTCTGTGGTTAGCTGGTTTTCCTCACAGACGGGAGCTCTGTCGCCAGCATTTGGACCACCTGTAACAGTGTAGAAACCACATATACTGCTGCAATACTTTCCAGTGATATGCATTTACTATAAGGATCCATCTTCACAGTTGCTAGACAGTGGACTGGGGGAAACATGACATGTTGCACTGGTTCTTCCTGTGTGTGTGTGTGTGTGTGTGTGTGTGTGTGTGTGTGTGTGTGTGTGTGTGTGTGTGTGTGTGTGTGTGTGTGTGTGTGTGTGTGTGTGTGTGTGAACATGTGACTTCAGCCTTAAATTCTAGCTACAATAAAAATCACACACCCGTCAGTGGCTGAACATTTCAGCTCTTTTTTTGTACCTCTGATGCTTCTTTTTGAAGTGATTTCACTCGCCATGCCAGAAACCCACTCCCATCGACTGGACTGTAATACTGTTCCTAAAACACAAGAAGAAAAGAGGGGGGGGAAAGTGTCATTTGGTTTTAATGAGCATGTGTAAATGTGCGTTAGACTGGTGTTTTATGTACTTACATAGCCCAAATTTCCCTGGGGATCGGCCAGGTATGGGAATAAGGCAGTGATGCCCTGTGCATAGTCCTCTTTAACACGCCTTGAAGGACTCGTCCTACAGTACACACACACACACACACACACACACACGTATGAGATCCAAACAAAAGTATTGCTGTGCCGCTGCCTTCTGCAAAAAGGAGGATTTTGGCCTGCACCAAGTACAACCAAAATTGTGTATTGGGTGCATAATTTTTAGATGACAACATACCCATGTTCACTTGCCATGTGTGCAACCAATATCTTCACCATGTCGCGTCTTCTGGTATCCGTTAGGCTTTTTGTCCGAGCATACTCGGTAAGGATCCTCTTTCCGCCAGGTCTGTCCTTCAGATTTTTTTCAACCATCTAAGTGGAAGTAAAAAAAAGGGAGGGGAAACACAGGGATAGACAGTAATATTTTAAAGCACTGGTCAGGGTTCCCACACATTTTTACCTGGTCATTTTCAAAACTTTTCCATAACTTTTTCACCCTATTTCCAGGCCTATATCAATCGTATGGTGGCAATAATGAGGCTCTTACTCCATCAATGCCCCAAGACAGACCTCGAGCAAAGGCTAACGTTTGTTCTTAGCTTGTAGATGTATTATTTTTGTTACGTGATGTTCTGTATAATAGGCAGCTCTCACGCAGCACTGCATTTTACCATGTTACATATTTCATGAAATGTCAGACATGTTTTTTATGAACAAAATCAATAGCCAAAAACTATGTATATCCAAACATCTTCCAAAACATTTGATGAATTCCAAACATTTTCCAGGCCTGGCAGACAGTTTTTCTCATTTCAAAATATATCCAGGAAATTCATGACCGTGGGAATCCTGTTATTAACTGTAAAAGTACATAAAGAAATACATTCCCGGTTGTCAGGGGCAACACTCTAAGAGAAGTTGTCAAACAACATTTACCTGTATGTGGAATGGTCATTGTGAAAAATATATCAGTGAAAGATTATATCAAAAAGTAGCTTTTTTTTAAATTGAAAACATATTTTACAGGGTGGATTGGGGTTCCCAGAGATGAAGAATTGACCCCAGAGATGAATTGCACCAAATGGGGGTCTGGGGGGGGCGGGGGGGCGGGTCCTTGAAATTCAAAGGTTTGAGAATCACTGACCCGTACAGACAGTAGAATGGGTGTATGTGTACCTGTGGTCCAAACATGACAGCGGCGGGTGCTCCCATCACGTCCGTTCCGGGCATGCGGCGACGGATCTTCTTGCAGAACTGTCTGATGTCGGAGCAGGAGGTGTCCAGGTCCTTCAGCAGGATGCAGAGGCTGGAGCTCTCCTGACCGGCGGTCACCGGCGGTCAGGAAGGCCCGCAGGCGAGCCGACTCCACTGCCACACAGTCCAGGCCACTCTGGATGAACTGAGACACACCCATGGATAAAAGCAAAATACAATCTCACGACTGAAAAAGGTTTGTATGACCAAGTCGTAATGTGTGATTTGTGAAACAGTCGCAGGCGCATTGAGAGCATAGGTGCGCAACATGATGCCATAGAAGACATGCTGGCTTCTATGGAATACAAATGACTGAAATCAGTCGTGGCGAGAACTTGAATCCATGCACACCAGGCACTTATTCTCTCTCTCCATTCCCCTGTATCTCAGGGGCGCCCACCCTCTAGAGCCTGGTTCTGCCCAAGGTTTCTTCCCAATAACCACATGAACCCTATTCTGGGGCAAAAATTTGATGACAATGTATTTCAGTGTAGAGCGAAAACAGGAGTGGATCTAGAATAGAGTTCTTGGGAATCCAGTCAACTAAGTATAGGGTTTAAGTGGTTAAAAGGAGAGTTTTTTCCTTGCCACTGTTGCCAAATGTTCTCTCAGGGGGGGAAACGTTGGGTCTCTGCTCTATATGTAAACTGTCTTGAGACAATTTGTTAAATTTGACTATAGTGCCAAATCACAACAGAATAAAAAAAAAAATCACCAAATTACAAAATAAACTTCCTTAGTCTTATTTTGTTAGATCCGTTTGTCTTCACAGTTGCACCGTACGTAGCTTGCTTTCGGCTTTAACGGGCAAGGGTGTGACCGCATTAAAGGTGCAGCAGACAGCAGCAAACGGTAACCGCCTTCCATTCCGACATCTCGCCACTCCGACTAGTGGCTTCCGCGTGCGGTTAGGGTTAGGTATAGGGTTCGTTAACGTCGGAAAGGCGACATGTAACCCAGCAAACACCAACAAAAAATAAATAAAGACAAAATAAAATCACAAGGCGTTGAAATACCTTGATGTGGTCAGCCAGCTGCACGGTGCAGTCCTCTGTGAGCTCCGCCAGGTGGATGCTGTACAGATGCTGGAGGACACAACAGTAGTGAGTTACTTACAGACAAGTAACAAGCATGAATATGTTGAATGCGTATTAATGCAGACCGGACACATGCACAGTTTTTCCATGGAGAGAGACACACACACACACACACACACACACACACACACACACACACACACACACACACACACACACACACACACACACACACACACACACACACACACACACACACACACACACACACACACACACACACACACACACACACACACACACACAATGTGTGCATGTTTTAAATGCTAGATGGCAGCCTAGAGGTCCTGTATTGTTGTTACCTGGTAGTATTTGATGGCCTTGGTGAGTGGCTCCACTTGAACGGTCTCATCCAGCTGGTCTTTGTGCAGCAGGTCGATGAAGTAGTCCAGAGAGCGCTCGTGGACGCTCATTTCAGAGTACAGCGTGCCCATCCTCTTAAACACCTCCACACTGCAGCCACTCATAGCCCTGGATGAGAGGAGGACATGACAATGGAAGGACAGATAATGTTAGAAGTGGCGAGAGTGGAGAGACCGATAACGTTAAGGTTTTTGTGATACACAGGACGCTCAAAAGTAATGCATTAAGTGTGTTTTCAAACCAGTAGTGCGTTTGCTTTGTTCAGATTCAGGGACCAATATGATACAATGTTGCACTTTCCCTTGCAGCAAAAATAGCAGATTGTTGTGAGCTTGTAGAATTGCTAGTTTCACTATTCGTCATACGGTATGACGATAAGTATGTAGGGCTTAAGTAGTTAACAGAGGACAAAACTTATAAACGAAATACGAGCGAGAAAAGTTGTCTCTCATTGGACTGAATTTTTATTGAAGATGTTCAATACATTGGGAATAAAGGTGTTCAGTTCTCGATAGCAACATGGAGCATTACCAGAATCTTTTAATTTATTTGGAATCTTGTTATAACGTTTTAGCATGGTGGGTATTCTCCAATGACAACATTCCCAATTTAGTCTCTCATGTGCGATAGTCACTCACTGTTCATACTTGTGCAGAGTGGCCTGCAGCAGGCCCAGGGAGTAGACCAGTCCCGAGGCGAAGCTGAGCTGCTCTCCACGGGATCCCCTCATCGCGGTTCCCTGCAGGGGGTCACCGTTCAGGTCAAACTTCTCCTGGGCCTGCTTGCTGATCAACTCCGCCTGCAGGGGAAATGACACACGGACATGTTGGGAACAGGTGGTAAGCAGAGCCTGAGCGATACATCGGTTGGCTGATATATGGACATTGTTTTACTTATTTGTCGACGATCAGTATTGTAATTATGCAGCTGATGTGTCCAAATGTTTTACCACTTTCAACAGAGTGTCCCTATTTGGGCATGTCATTTTAAGTGAACATTAACAAACGTTTTCAAAACAATAACAAAAATAGTCGATCTACAAGCTCACGACACATTGTGAGCTTGTAGATAGGCTATTTCTGAAAATGTATGAACAGGGCTTATGTTGTTAAACACATTAAAATACTTTTTTTTTACAAAAGATCGGTCAAACATTAGTGGTCTAGGACTCTCCAAAATCAGGATCGACCCATGTGGCATTGGTCAGACTATTTTCTTAGTTTTTTTGCAGATCACACACACCTTGCAGATGAGCCTTGGAATGAGCAGCAGCACCAGGATACAGTCGTGGTCTCCTCCATGGCGGAGGAAGACCTCAGGCATGAAGGCGGTGAGGAGGGACACCTGGCGGTTAGCCTGGCCCACCTCCATCTTCCTCACTTCCATCTCGATGGCCTGGAAGACACACAGTCAAGGTTGGGTATAGAAGTTAGGAACCATATCCAAACTGCCAGGTACCCATGAAAATGAAGGAATCGGAATTGATAAATATCGTAATAATTTTAGGATCCAGAAATTATTATCCTAATTTTATGATATGAGCGGTTACTATTCATTACTCTTCTTAAACTTGTATTAATGTAAAACTTTTAAACTAAATGTCCATTGATGCCACGTGTTTATGAATATACTTGAGGGCCACGTGTCCCCATAAGTATAGTAGAAATTGACCTTGTGAAGGCCATTTTCCTGGACACCACAAGAGAATTTGTTAACAAAGACTTTTAGAGCCAAGGTTACAATTAGGAAAAGATTCAGGTTGGGGTCAGAATTAGGATTTCGAGTTAGGTTCAGGGTTACAAACGGCAAAAAAAACTCATGGGGGAAAAAATGCATTTAAAACGAAAATCCATCCTAAAATGTTGCGGTAAGTATAGTAGTACAACGTGTATGTGTGTAGTGATCTATGCACCTGCAGGCTGGCAGTGAGCTCTCTGTACTTGTTGATGGTCTGCTGGTAATCGGCCATGGTCTCCTGGGCAGCCTCAACTCTCTCTTGTGGGCCTCGCGGACCTTTCCCCCGCTCATGTCCAGCTGCTCTCTCAGCTCCATCTCAGTCTCCCTGCCGTTCTCCTGGAGCTCGTCGTTCATGTCATTAATGGCCTCCTGTTGGGAGGACAGAAGAGGGGACCGACCGTCATGTGTGGTAGTATATACATTGTAAGGCGTAGAACAAAGCCAAATGCAGTGGTGGAAGGAGTACTCAAATCTTTTTACTTAAAATAAAATTATCAATAATACAATGTAGGAAAACTGTTACAAGCTAAAGTCTGGTATTCAAAATTTACTTGGGTAAAACTACAAAAGTAGTGGCATCAAAATGTACTTAAGGGATAGTTCACGCCCAAAATGACGTTTTCTATCGATTACTCACCGGCAGCGGTTCTGTATGGAGACACAAAGAATCTCCTTTGTGTCTCCATACGGAACCGCTGCCGGTCATCAAATTATTGGCTTAGGAATGCGACGGAAAGTTATTTTCGGGGTAAACTATTCCTTTAAAATACCAAAAGTAAAAGTATTCCTTATGCAGAATGTCCCATTTTAAGTTTTCAAAATGTATACCGGTACAAATCTTTTGTAAATAGCAGATCTACAAGCTCACAACGTGTCACTTCGTGCCACGCTGCAAGCTTGTACAACAATTTGGGGGTCCTTGACATGAAAAGGTTTGAGAACCACTGAGAGGGCGTTTGTAAAATGGGCCTCAGGTCTTAATGGGCTATGAAACAAAACACTGATTGCATGCAAGTCGGGGTGAAGAACACAGGTGCACTGACCAGGTCAGTGACCGTCTCTCTCAGCTCCCGGACTTTCTCCTCCAGGTCCAGGTTCCTCTCCGTCAGGGTCTCCCACCATCTCCACTGACCCCAGCGCAGCATCCACCTGTGACACACACACACACATGGTAGTATTGCTTGGGGTCATAAGCGACAGCCGGGGCTGTAGACCGCACATACGAATATGTGTCCTGCAGAAGACAAACACCACAAGCAATGTTTATAGTATAGGCCATTTGAAAACCATACCTGCGCTGCTAGATTTCATAGCACAGTCAAACAATCAATTTATTATTATTTTCAGAACAAACAATATTGGACACAAAATCAATAGCTGAATGGCAGCTTTTCCCTTGCTGTTGATTTTATTGTTATCTTGTTCCAAGCAGCGATCCGCCTCATGACAAAAGAGAGACGGCCGTTACCATACCACTTGAGAAAGAGGTACTCTAACCCACCGTTTCCCAAACAGTGTGTCGGGACCCATATGTGGGTCGTGTTGTATGGGTCACGCGAGTAAATATGTTTATTTTGTGTTTCCTAACTTCCTAATTTTTTTATTATTTCAAAAACATTCCCAACAAAAAACTTTTTTTCGAAAGCATACAAATACATTTAAAAATCCGTTAATTAGAGGGGGAAAAGTACTTTTAAGAATTTGTGAAAATAGCAGATCTACAAGCTCGCAACATGTCGCATCTTGTGAGCTTGTAGATCGGCTATTTTCACTAGTTTGGGTCACGGCGAGACATAAGATTTATTTTGGGTCTGGAGCTAAAAGGTTTGGGAACCACTGCTCTAACGGACATGATTTCATAGTCTGTGTGATACATGGTCACCGCTGATGAACATGGGGAATTATGCTGCTGTCCAAACAAGCAAACTATCCTCCTCCCCCTTACAGGTGTCCAACAGACTATGGTAGCCAAAGTGCCGGTCATGTTGTGTAAACCATTGGTTCTCAAAGTGGGGTCCGGGGACCCCCAGGGGTACTTGAGGGTGTTCCAGGGGGTACCCAGCAAAATGTGTAAATATAGCATCAGAATAATTATGACCTTTTATACTTTGGCTATTCAAAAATAGCATATATACAAGCTCATAGCGCGGCACCGAGTGCCACGCTATGAGCTTGTAGATCTGCTATTTTTTAAAGATATTGAAAATTTGTGCAAATCTTTGAATATATATGTTTTTAAGCGAACATTTGTAACTCAAATCTTTGCTTCAGGGGGTCCCTGTAACAAAATGTTTTTGGATGGGGGTCCGCGGCCAAATACATATAATTTTGGGGGTCCTTGACATGAAAAAGTTTGAGAACCACTGGTGTAAACACTTAGTGTTTAAGATCGCCCTAAGGAAAAAATGTTTCGATATTGATTGATTCATTTGACCAAGAAAATAATCGATAATTGGATATCGGCCAAAATCGTGCATCCTTAAAATCCTTGCTAAATGAAAAAGCAAAGAATAAAGAAGAGGGGATTTATTTACGGCATTCAGCTGCTTTGTGATAACTGAAGCATCTGGACACCAGAAGGCAATTTTGACAATATAAAAAGCACAGTGTGTACTGAATCAGACAGCTTTTTTCAATCTGTCTTCTGACTGGAAAAGCACTACTTCTTAAATCAAGTCTAACACTGGCATGAAGCAACCAATAGATTACATCGTGATCCCTGCCCACTTTCCACAATTCTGTCCTTCTAAGTTGGAGCAGGAAGGGACAAATATTTAGACTAAAATAAAGTCTTGATGTGGGCATAGATTTGCAAGTAAGTCAGGTCAGTGTTCTAGTTAACCAAAGTTATTCATGAATATAAATGTGAATATTAATTCCTATTCATGAACATTTTATAAAACCTATTTGCCTACAATTTTGAGGTATTTCTACTTTACTTGAGTATTTCCAATTTCCAATACTTTTACTTCTACTCCACTACATCTCAGAGGCAAATATTGTACTTTTACTCCACTACAATTATTTGAAAACTTTAGTTACTAGTTACTTTTAAGATATAAATGATTACATTATAAAACATACCTTAACCACTTTAGCCTTATTTTATACATAGTCTATTTGAAAATAGCCAATCTACAAGCTCACAACGCGTCGCAGCGCGACACGTTGTGAGCTTGTACATCTGCTATTTTCGACATGTGCGACAGTGAAACGTGTCTGGGCGGAAACAATTGCTTGACAGTTTGGTTCCGCATCGACAGTTTCTCCACAATTTAGAGGCAAATGTGGGCACATAATCATAAATATGATGATCCTAATATACAATTGAGAGTGGCGCGCGTGCGCAACCGACACGGTACGACCGACCGTGTACCGTCTACTCTCATACGGTCCTTTTCAACCCCAAAACAAGCCCCAAAAGAAGCGCGACCATCCGCTTACAATAAGCGGACATGGCAAGTTGCCAGGTTCAGCGAGAGAAACAACAAACAACAAAGCCACGGCGTCCTCTAACATTAGTCAACCCAGTACAATGCTCGGTGCAGATAAACACTTGTTGAACCAAACAGTGCGTCAAATGAATGTCTATTTACTGCTAGTAAAACAGTCACATTACAACAGCATCTCCTTCTAGCGTTAAACTCATGTTACTCTATACTGAGTCAAAGCCACGTTGTTTGCCATTGTCTCAGTAAAGTCCACCAACATATAAAATATCATTGTTCTGTCTCCTGTACTATGTCTACTGGTCTTGTATGGTATTAATACAACCGTTTTCGTATGGATAGTTATATCACCACTTTTAACAGCCTGCTCAGGGACTACAGATGAAAGCTAGCTTCTGGCTAACTCTGGTTCATTACACGGATGTGAAAACCAACATGTTGATTAATGTGCATTGTGTCCCTGGTAAATACACAAACATGATAGCGATACTGTTGATAATGTAATCATTTACGTCACTGCCATGCAGAAGTTGTAGGCATACGTTTATAGCCGTTAGCACTGGTTAGCCTAGGTTGTTTTTAACCCAGTTTCAGAGGCTGCTTAAAGTTAGTTTTAGCAGATCTACAAGCTCAATTTTAACAGACAAGATATAACAAATGCAATGTTGATTAAAAGCTGCATTCTGCGTTGTATAATGAATTGTTATGGACAGGTCGATTGTGACATCAGTTTATGAAAACAAACCAACAGAGTCCTGGGGCCTGAAACAAACGTAACCTGGCGTTTGTACTTAATTCATTTAAGGCCCGTACATGTACATAAACGTTCAAATTTCAAATATAAAGTTCTCACCTCACGGCCACGGATGTGACAATTCTGTTCGAGCCCTCAGAAGTAACCGTATCTTCAGTAATGTTCGATAAAAAGCATTTTAATCCGATCGGTGGCCATTTTCTCAGCATGTCCGCCCTATGCTTTCAACTGCATTACCCATCGGTTGGTAGGTGTACTGCACTCTGACAGAGTGTGCCAGCTATCAGCAAATGGCCACCGATCGGATTAAGATGCGTTTTTATTGAACAATACGGAAGATACGGCTACTTATGAGGGCCCGTACATAATTATAACATCCGTGGCCATGGGGTAAAAACTGTGTTGAAATCTGAACGTTCACGTAGTCCAAAAAAGGCGGGGAAAAATACAAATAAAGTAATAAAGGCGGGAAAAAAGTATATATCAAGTAATATTACTCACCTCAGACAAAAGACTACGAAATTAAAGTAGATCAGTGATATATGAACCGAAATCAAGTAGAAGAGTTTCCAATAGTAATCTATCATCGACCGGAGAGACCTAGTATCGAGCGACTTAGCATCCGCTGGAAACCCTGAGAAATGAGCCAAGCTCTGCAAGAACGGTGGATTTAAGGGGCGGGACAAAACAACAAGGGCTGTGATTGGTCTGACAAGCAGACATGCGTACATGCAAAAGGGCATCCCCGGGAATGCCCTCTCGCGTGTACGCAAGCACAGCCCCCCCCCCCCGCCCACACACACACAGGCCCAATTCCAAACCACCCCCTCACTGACTCATTGACTTGGGTGCGCGTTCATGTGAGCTCCGTAAGGGCTTGAGGGTTGTTCCAAATGAAATCGGAAAGTCAGCCTGAAGTCAGCGAGGGCTCGGGAACGCCCCTTTCTGCACCCTTTCCGTAAGTCAGCACCTTTGGAGACTTTGGCAAAGAAATTGCCCACAATACATTGCGTTGTGGGAGTTACCAGAGGACGCCGATACCCACGGTGCCCGGATTTAAAAGGGAAAGAGGCCTTTCTTCTGCGACGTCGCTGGCCGAGAAATAAATGCAGAATGAATATGTCTTTTTACCACCGGTCTCAGTAGCGGGGGGGGGGGATTCATGTCATGGCATCAGGCCAGGGTTCATTAGTGAGGAGAATGGAATAAAAAAAATAAAAAGAAGTTCAGTTGAACGTTTGAGAACCTTCAAAAAGCAGGTTTTTGAGGGATTATTTTTATTTATTATTTATTTTATTTCTAAAGGAAAAATTGTAATGGATTTTTTATTATCAAATAAATTGATTAAACACTTTAATCAACCCTATTTTATACTTCGTTGTACTAAGTTGTTGTGCAAAATAGCTAATAATATAAAGTTACTCCTAAGGCTATCATATAATTTACTTATATTGACTGTATCGATAGCTGTTTCACTCATGATACAATGTCTCTTTTTTATAATATTTTATAATATAAACGTTTATAATATTTAGAGAAATTCGAAGTTTCAAACAGGGAGGCAAGTGTCAGTCGAATCTTTGGTTGTCACGGCAACGTTGTCATCTGTCGTCAAGGTAACGTGGGACGTCACAAAGGGCTGTTCCATTGCTTTTGTACCCTTTTGGAACCCTTAAACCCTCCCACACTCAGGCACTTACCAGCTGACTTACCTTAAGCTAATGAGGGTGCAGGGCTTGAGGGCTTAGGGTGGAGTTTGGAATTGGGCCACACACGCTGTTACACGCACGCACATGCGCACACACCCAAACAATTCTATGACGTACACACACAAACATGACACGAACACGACACAAGCCCCGCCCCCCTTCCCCCCCCCCCACACACACACACACACACACACACACACACACACACCATTACAAGCACGCACATGCGCACGAACCAAAAATAGATACATTTGTTTTCAATGCAAACGTCATTTCACTAATTTAAAAGTTAACGAGAAGAAGTTAGCGAAATATATAACAGCGATAATAATAATAATAATAATAATAATAATAATAATAATAATAATAATAATAATAATAGACATACATTGTAATATTTATTTAACAATGACTATCAATGAATCAATTATATCAATACTGCAATTGTAGAAACACTCTGTTACAAGTACAAGTCTGGTAATGAAAATGTACTTGAGTAAAAGTACAAAAGTATCGGCATCAAAATATACTTAAAGTGTGGTAGATTGTTGATAGTATTACATTCTTCTCAGTTAGTAAAGTATGTTTACTAATGGCAGTGGATATGAATGAATATATTAATCTATTATTTGAATAGCTTGAATGCACAACATGGTCCGTATGTCTATACATATGAAACACAATGTTATACATTATACCAGGGATCTTCAACAGGGGGTCCGGGACCCCTAGGGGGTCCTCAGAGTTACTACAGGGGTCCGCCAAATCTTTTTGTGATATGATTTTTCTTTTTTTATATTAACCACTTGAACCCTAGCATCCCTTTTCTGAGGAGAACTTTAGCAAAAATAGCAGATCTACAAGCTCACAACGCCTCGCAGTGCGAGGCGTTGTGAGCTTGTAGATCGGCTATTTTTGGCAAAGAGTTATAGGTGTAGAGGGAGAAAAGAGCAGCAAAAGTATATCTGAAAACGCCTGAAAACGTTGAAGACCCCTGCATTATACAATATATGCTGTACCACCCCCCAACGGGGGTCCCTGGCCTGAAAACGTTTAAGACCCCTATGACTGCCCAGCCTGATCGCCAGAGAATTAGTATACATTGCACGGATTTGTGCACGTCATTCCGTGCATAGTCGCCTAGAAACCCCCAAATTCCGTGCATATGTACGGGGAGTCCCACGGTGGGCGTAACCAGTTTTTTTTTCGTTTCGGTAGTGTCACTACCGAAACGGAAAAACATTTTCTAAGTCCAGAGCTCGATGAATGTTAGGGACCAAAAAAAAAGTCACTACCAATCAACTTTAAATTGCCTGAAACGTACTCCTAACAGGTTTTTGGGGGAACAATTTTTTTTTCGTTTCGGTAGTGTCACTACCGAAACGGAAAAAAAATGTCTAAGTCCAGAGCTCGATGAATGTTAGGGACAAAAAAAAAAGTCACTACCAATCAACTTTAAATTGCCTGAAACGTACTCCTAACAGGTTTTTGGGGGACCAAAAAAAAAGTTTAAAGGAAGTTTTTCGGGGTAAAGGGCAAGAGGGGTTTCAACCCACAATCTCTGGAACATGTTGGCAGCATTGGCACTGACTTTACCCACTGTGCTACCAGCTGCCTTATTATCAACGGTCTTCATTCCTATTTGTAGAACAACACACAACAGTACTTTAAAAAAAGAAAAGAAAAAAGAACTTTACAGCATATTACTTTGTCTATGGTTTGCTGTGCTGTTACTTGTCTAGATGTTTCAATGTTAATGAACCCCAATGGAAACAAGCCTTTGGATTTTCTGTCATTATTTATTTGGCCTTCAAATCTAGGCATGGCACAGTGGCCCACTGGATTAAAAGCCTGCTTGAGAAACAGAAGGTTATGAGTTTGATTCTTAATCCTGACATTGTGTGAAAATAAAGACACATCAAAATATGCAGTTAAAATGATTTAGTTTAGCTTAGATGTTTCAATGTTTATGGAAAAAATCCTCTGTCTTTTTTTGTGATCAATGTATTCTATTTGGCTGTTCTAGCAGTCACCACAATAGCTCACTGTGAAAAGACTCTTTCTGCATGTCCAAAAGGTCCTGGGTTCAAATCCCACAAATATCAGAAGAATCTTGACGTTTTAAACAAATCCTTATTATTGCCACCCCAGCATAATCTTTTCAGATAGAGCCAGTGGCTCACTGAGTAATGGTGCCTGCCTATGGTACGGGAGGTTGCAAATTCAAGTCCATGTTCTGACAATGTACCAAGCTGTACACAATGTCTTGCCAAATTTGGAACACTCTTTTTTTCCCCTCCAAGTTATAAATATAAATCTTTCTTATGGGGGGTCCTCGCACTACATCTTTTGACATGGGCGTCCACGGCCATATACATATCAATTTGGGGGTCCTTGTGATGAAGATGTTACAGAACCAAGCTGACAAAAGAGACAGCCATAGCTGAATGGGTAGAGAGACTACCCGATAAACAAAAAGTCACAGGTTCAAGTCCCACCCCATTAATATGTCTGAGTGTCATTTCCTCTGAGAAGGTGTGGGCAAAGGGACTTTAGATGCACTGTTGCAGATGGTTTTGAACTATACAGTACATTAAAACACAAACATATTGATGTAGTAGAAAGTAAATGTTTACACCTAGAAGCCTTAGTTAACTTAGTTACTATGTATAAAGTAAGTTTGAATCAGGCATAAATTCATTTAAATAAAATTAATTTCACTGGTGGAAAAAGTACTCAAATGTTTGACTTAAGTCAATACTGCAATGTAGAAGTTTACTTGAGTAAAAATGCAAAAGTATTGGTATCAAAATGTGCTTAAAGTACCAAAAGTTAAAGTACTAAAATGTTTGAAAATAGCAGATCTAAAAGCTCACAACGTGTCGCGTCGGCACTCCCCTCTAACCTAGTGTTACTAGCATAACATTACTGCAGGTGGAAAGGACCCCATCATTGCATGTAAAAAAACCCTGAACATTCTGAACACAGAACAGACTGTAGGTCTGAACAAGTGTCTCAGGACATGGTGATGGAAGGTGCAGTGCGAGGCTTCATAGCTGAATGGAGAGAGAATCCACCTGGAGAGTTCATTGGAGTGTGTCATCGTGTCTATGAGCAAGGCATTGGACCCCTAACTGTGGTAAACCATCAGCTGGGTAAAGCTGGAAACTGAGTCTACGCCACAGGATCAAATAGGTCAAATTATTATTATTAGGGTGATGTAATGGTATTTTTTATTCCCCTAAATGCACAGGACAGCAGTTTGTCTGGTTTACTCCTCTCTGTAGATTAAAGATCACACACACACACACACACACACACACACACACACACACACACACACACACACGATATGTTGGGGTCTTGTAGATCGCTTATTTCTGCTACTTTTGACACTAAGTTTTAACTGACCATGATACTGACCATGTTACTGACATATGTCATTGAGTGAGTGAAAGTGTGAGGAGGGATATACACTTTTATGAGTATGAATTTATCTTGATTTTGTTCATCTGTGTGATACTCATAGCTGCACGTTATTATATGGGCATACCTAACAATAGATGCCCAAAACAAATTAAACTCATTTTTGTGTATTTTTGTATCAAAAGTCCCTAAAAAAACAATCTTAATTACTCAATCTTAAAAACGTGCTCCTTGTCAGAATCTAGTTGTATAAAAATATCAGAAAATGTCATTGCACCGGACCTTTAAGATTCAAACCCCCAATCATCAGATTTGTGAAGCATCTCCACCTTCTCTTGTGCAGCCAGGCCTTTCACATCGATGAGATGTTTAAGGGCATATTTGAGGTTGAAGGGAGAGGTCAAAAGATGGTTTGTGTGGATCGGCAGATTCGTCACTCCGCTAAATAACTCAAGATGTAAACTCCCGACAATGGCGTTGAGTGATGCTAGCGGCGGCGATGATATCTTGACTGCAATTGATGTTCTCTTTCTGTAATCAAACTGGGGAGGTTGTGGCTTCATGTGGTGTTGCTTTTACACTATGGAAACATCCAACGTAGTATGACAGCATATACTTTCTTTTACAACATAATCTAGTCTTGACTTACTTGACTTAAGTGTCCTCCATTTCACTCGGTTCTTAGCGGTTCTTTCAAGATCTCCCCAGTTGAGCCCACTCTCTAGTATGGAGCCTTTCTTTACACTCACATACACAATGCACTTTGCAATGCTTTTTTAACACGTGTTTTCACCTCTTTCTTTCATCTTCGCTTTTATGTGTATGCTTTTTACAACGCTGCCTTTTCCCCATGCTAATTCACACCCTTTCTATTGCACATGTACGATTGTCTTTACAACGGATGCACGTTCTTTTGCCTCTATTTCATGCCTCTTCACATTCATGCCATAACATGTTTACAAAGCACCACAGCACACACCACTTTCACACAACGCCACTACAAATGTTTCCCATGCTATCACGCCTTCACAAACCAACAATGTAATGTGTAATGCCTTTTTAACACTCATGTTTTCACCTCTTTCTTTCATCTTCCCATCTTATCTCCATGCTTTTCACAACCTCGCATTTTCTCCATGCTAATTCACACTCTTTCTATGCACATGTATGATTGTTTTCTAAACGGATGCTGCTTTTTTCCCCTGTATTTCATGACTGCTAACATTAATGCCATAACATGTTTACAAACCACCTCAGCACACTGCTCTTTAACACACTGCCACTACAAATGTTTCACATGCTATCACGCCTTCACATACCAACAATGTAATGTCATCTCATGCCAAGGCAGTACATCATTCAATACAACTTCTTCACACACAAAACTATACTAAGGAGCCGTTGCGCACCACAACTGCCACCATGTCTCCATCTAACTGAATCACAACAACGCCATACACACCCATCACCTCACACGCTGTCTGTGGCCCCACTTACTGCACGTGTGTTTCTAAGCACACGCCGACACTTCTTCCTTCACTCTAGCACTCAGTTCCATTCCTCTCTTCCCACTCTCTATGTTCTAATTCATCTCTTCACTCTTTGCCTCACTGCCTGTTATGTTGTCTTGGACCCATTACTTTCAAGACATTGTTTTCTTCGGCCCTCTTTTACGTTGTCAATCCTATTTTGCCTTTTGCTGCTTCTCGTTGGCCACAGCACTTTGCACAGCATGTCTATGAGGAACGCAGCTGTATTGTACACACCGTTATTACATTTTCATTTGCCCTCACAAGGTGTCACACCACACTTACACTGCCTCACAATGTTCCCTACTTCACAGTTTACCTACAACCACCCCACTCCTGCTTGGGACCGTCACATTGTCTGGCAGTCATGAAAAGGAAAAGGCCTGCATTGGCTAGACGACGCAAGCGGCCACACGTGCCACACACATCAGGTAATGCAGTACTTCCATTTCACCACCTTCTCTGTACGTCTCTTTCACTATGCAGTCCCCTCCATTGCATGTCCTTAGCTCTTCCCTTGCGCATAGCATTACACATCATGCCACAGCCACTATGCATACATATGTGTGTGTGTCACCACACATGCAGTCAATCCTATTCAACACCTATTAACATGCATACCTCACTTCTCAGCTGACAAGCACGAAGTGAGTCCACATCACCAGCCCTACCTCCCACACCTTCACCGCAGCAGCCTGACAGCCAAGGTAATGACTTCTGTTGTCCTCATCCCTTCCATGCAGTCTTTCCACTCTACACTATTTCCCACCTATAATCTCTCATCACCAACATATGCTCTGCCCAGCACAACAACACACCACCACTTCTTTTGTCTCACTGATTCACATATATCGCATTACTGCTCATTACTGGCGCACACTTTCCCATCATGACTACACTCACCTTCTCGCACATTCTATGTCCACCCAAAGCATGCCATGTCTCCCACCTGCACTTAATCCTTTTCATCCAATGTGTACCTCATATACTGTACATGCCACATCACTTCTCAGATGCCGGTCATGATGCCACACCACAACGCCAGCTTCACACCCCTTCATTGCAGCTGCCTGACAGCCAAGGTAGACTTTACTGCATTCCCAAACTTCCAGCCATTCTCTTCACAAAAGCATATGTACAACCTTTTCCCTCACATCACCAACATGCACACAGAGGAACACTGCCAGTCTGTGTGTCTGTCTATGTGCGTGACCCAATCGCCTCAGCACACACCTGCCTACTGGCACAGAACAACAACAACACCATCAACACAGTCACCACACACCGGAGCACGCTGCACACACAGCAGGCCCTTCCTTGCAGCTGCCTCACAAGCAAGGTACTGCCTAATGCAATTCTCATTACTTCCACTCATGCAGTCCACTGTCATCCATGTACTACCTACTCTTTCACATCACCACCATGCACACACAACTACAGCCTGTGTGTCTGTGTGTGCGTGTGCGTGTGTGTGTGTGTGTGTGTGTGTGTGTGTGTGTGTGTGTGTGTGTGTGTGTGGCAGTGTGTGTGTGTGTGTGTGTGTGTGTGTGTGTGTGTGTGTGTGTGTGTGTGTGTGTGTCTGTGTGTCTGTGTCTCTCTGTCACACAGAGTGTCTGTGTTTCACTCTATTGTCTGCACGACACAGACGTCCTTGCGCACATCTGTTGTCCTCAGGTGGACGTCCTCTGCTGTTGCATTGGCCTTCAAATCACACTCTTTGCCCTCATTGCCTTTCACCTTCACATTGCTTCACCTCCACAAACAGCACCACACACTATATACACCGCAACATACATGTGTGTGCAATTCTTTCCGTCTCCACCCCACATTCCTATGTACATCTTCACACTGAACACTAGCTACCTACTACACCAGCCCCCAATATCTATCACTTACATCACACAGACTGCCTTACTGACAATTCACGCACCTCTCATCCACACTGCATAATTGCTCCTCACACTACTTCATAGCCAACTGTCTTCACTTCTCAGCTCAACTCCTCGCAAAGAACACACGCTGCCAGCAGCACCAACCGCAGCCCAACACACCGAGACGCTCCTTGAGACTTTTGCGCCAGGCTGCAGCCACAGCACAACCTTCCTTGCAGCTGTCTCCCAAACAAGGTAATGACTTATGCTCTTCTCCACTCTTGCACACATTCTCTCCACTGCACTGTCATACACCCTATACTCACACACCACATACATGCACACAGTCTGGGTATGTGTCTCCCTGTGCATTGCGTGTGTGCGTGTGTGTGTGTGCATGTTCTGTCTGCAACACACAGCCCTCTTTGCCCTTATCTCTGCTCCTCAGTTGCCCCTCCTCTGCACTTCCATGCACTTCACATTCCACATGACGGCAGAGTCATTTCACACATGCCCTATAACTAATACACTGCTTCCCCCTCCACAAACAGCACACCACACTACATACACACCAACATGCAACGCCTGCATGTACTACTCTCTACACCCACACCCCTATCTACATTTGCCTGCCAAAGGGCATGACCGTGCAATGGTATCTGCTGAAGCGGATGGCGTCCAACCGGCACGTGATGAGATTCGCGAGTATGTGGACATGCGTTCAGTTGAATCCAGTGAGGCCTGCTGGAAACTCTTCTCCTTCAACATATCAAAGAACCACCCTCCTGTCAAAGCCCTCCGCCTGCATCTGAAAGAGCAGCAGCAAGTCTATTTTGCCCATGGTCATGAGGAGACTGTGGTGCAGCAGGAGAGGGCCACAGAGTTGACTGCTTTCTTCGACAACAATGACAAACAGAAAGCCCTCACAGGTCCACACTTCGACCCTACAACCATGCCGCGCTATGTTGACATGCCTCAGAAATACACCTACCTACCACAAACCAAAAAATGGAAGCTCAGGAAAAAAAAGGCAGTCACCATTGGTCGCGTCCACACCGTCAACCCCGTGGCAGGCGACGTCTTCTACTTGAGAATGCTACTCCACCATGACCACTGCAGAGGGAAAACAAGTTTTGACGACCTCTACTCCATCAATGGCAGGACCCTGGAAACCTACAAGGAAGTGTGCAGGGAGCTCGGCCTATTGGATGACGACAACGAGTGGGCCACTGTCCTCACTGAGGCTGCATTCACACAGCTGTGCCCACAGATTCGTCTCTTATTCGTAATCATCCTCCTCTTCTGCCAACCAGCTGACCCCAAAACACTGTTCAACGACAACTGGTCACAGTGGACTGATGATTTCAAGCGCACAGCACAGCTTAGGAATCTCTCCTTCACTGAGGACCAGCTGAAAACCATAGTCCGACTGGATCTACAAGCCTCACTCCAGTCACATCACCAGGACCTCCACAACGTTTTCCTGGAACCAATGACTGATGCTGAAAAGGCCACTGTCCATGGGCTGGTCAACATGGAAGACGCCCTCATCCGTGAAGAAATGAACTACGATGTGCGCGAGCTCTCCTCCACTGTGGAGGCAACAATACCAAAGTTCACTACAGCACAACAACAGATTTACGACACAGTCATGTCAGCTGTCACACAACAACAAAGCC
This sequence comes from Gymnoscopelus microlampas, assembly GCF_963454915.1. NCBI lineage: Eukaryota > Metazoa > Chordata > Actinopteri > Myctophiformes > Myctophidae > Gymnoscopelus > Gymnoscopelus microlampas. Next base: position 47,835,152 of record NC_139955.1, read on the forward strand.
TACAAGTCTTCATATCTGCACGTGGAGGCTGCGGTAAAACCTTCCTGCTCAATGCCCTCCTAGATGCAGTGCGGAGTCTGGAACCAGGTGGCTGCATTGCCCTTGCCATGGCCACCACTGGCATTGCAGCCCAACTCCTTCACCTCGGCAGAACGCTCCATTCGCGCCTGAAAGCTCCTCTCCACCTCACAAATAACACTACCTTGAACATCACAGCACAGAGCAGCCTGGCCAAACTACTACGCCGCTCACGCCTCCTGCTGATTGATGAAGCCACCATGATGCACCGCCACCTGCTAGAGGCACTTGACCGCTCACTGCAAGACCTACTCCAGAAGCCAAACACTCCATTTGGTGGCAAAATTATTGTCTTGGCAGGTGACTTCCGACAGTGTCTCCCAGTGATTCGAGGGGCCAATGAGGGCCAGATTATAGACAGCTGCCTGAACAATTCCACACTCTGGGAAAAATTCTCCGTCTTCTCCCTCACAGAAAACATGCGCGTCAAGGCCAGTGGAGACCCACGTCTGGAGGACTTCGACACGTGGACCCTCAGCCTTAGCGATGGCACAGCAAATGATGCCAACGACTTCGTCTCCATCCCTGAAAGCATGCGTTTCCACATTCAACATAACACAGATCGCAACAACGTCGCAGAGGCCACATCCATGAAAGAATTTTGCAACACAGTGTTTCCAGACTTGCCAACCAATTACGCACGCACTGACTGGCTGCACGGCAGATCACTGCTTGCCCCTACCAACAAAGAGGTGGACACCATCAATGACATCATGGAGACCTGGATGCCAGGTATGGCTACCAAGCTCACCAGTGCTGACACCCTGGTGGACTACCAAGATGTTATGCGCTTCACCATCAAATATCTCAACACCCTCTGCCCCAGTGGATTTCCCCGCCACATCATCACCCTCAAGCCTGGAATGCCCTTGATGCTACTCCGCAACATCAGCCCTAAAGACGGACTGTGCAATGGCACCAAACTCTTCTTCCAGAGGTCCCTCAACAACAAGCTCCTGCTGTGCACAATCGCAGCCACACAACAGGAAGTCTTGATCCCTCGCATCAAGTTCCTTCCTGAAGCTGGACAGTTCCCTTTTGACTGGGCCAGCCGACAGTTTCCGATCCGCACTGCTTTTGCCACCACCATCAACAAGTCCCAAGGGCAGACCCTCAGAAGACTGGGAGTTTGGCTACAGTCCCCTGTCTTCAGCCACGGACAGCTTTATGTTACCAGTTCAAGGACGGGTGACCCAGCAGCCCTGACGTTTGCCATACCGCACCAGACAGACCACACTGACAATGTGGTTTTCAAACAAGTGCTTCTTCCACATTGAGGTAAAAGTCTTGCATTCTTCCATGTGCCATTTGTAATTTCTCTACATAATTGACAATAGCTACCGCTTCAAACACAAATCACTGTCTTCACTGTCACATGATCCATGGTGGACGTCTCACATTGTGTGCTTCCTTCCCGCCTTCTCCATTTCTCCCATTCTGCAGCCTCAGTCATGGATGACTATCTGTGTAACCTCAGCCCGTTGCAACTTCCCTTCATGGTCAAGTGCTCCTTCACAAAGAGGTACGTCTGCTGCATTGTCACATGTGCCATTTCTCATTCATCTACATAAGTGCTGCTGACAATGACGCAAATTACCACTTCACAGACATTTCACTGCCTTGCCCGCACACCAGTGCCCGTTCCACAGACCATCTCACAGCAGTCCTCCACCACCTGCAGTGGCCCCCCGTCAAACAAACAATCCACTACTATTACTACAGTTTTCCCCCCTAATCAACGTGACGATGAGCTGACCAATTGGTGGTTGCCAAAGTCGTTGTGATACAGGGATACACTTTTATCCCGTACTGTTCCAACAACTTCTGGCACCACATAGGTCACAACCCCCTTCTGCTTATCACACAGCACCACAACCGCTGTCATCAAAGTCACCGCTGCCATTCAGCCATTCTGCAGAGCCTCTCATGACAACCCGCGCCACCTGCCGGCCTTGCTGCTTCTTTCCTGGACTACTGCTTCGTCCCCCTTGAGGCAAGGTTCATGCATTGTTACATTCCTTTCTCATAAATCCACATAACTAATAGTGCTGCTGCTTAACACTTCACACACATATCACTGCCTTTCCTTTCACATAATCCCTCTTCAACATGTCACATTGTGTGGTTGATTCCTGGCTGCTCTTTCACTCCCATTCTGCAGGCCCTGCGTTGCCAACTTCCTTACAACATGGACATCTGCTTCTTCCCCATTGAGGTACATCTGTTGCATTCTTCCATGTGTCATTTATGCTTGCACTACATAATTGTCAAGGCCTACCACCTCACACAAAAGACGCTTCCTTACACTGTTACATCTTTTCAAAATATCCATTCCTATGCAAGGCCCAGTAGCAAACAAAAAAGCACACAACCCTGCAAGCTATTCCGCCCTACGTACACACAACACTCACTCACACGATCAGGTGGCAATAAGGTGAGTCTGCAATGAGACAATATTCACAACGCCTCTTTGCAAACAACAGAATCCCACGATCCACCTCCCTTAAAGGAGCATACATCCCATCTTAATGCCCACTCTGTGCTACAGCGACACAAACACAAAGACAGACACACGTAGGCACCAGCGAACGCAAAGCCCCGTGCAACGGCTGGGGTCTCGGGGGGCGTAGTCCCCCGAGACTCTAGTAAATGGATAAAGTGGTTAAAATGTTTATGATGCTACCTTAACTACTCTAGCTGGGAACCCCCTGAAATCCCCCCCCGGACCCCACTTTGAGACAGGCTAAGAGCTTGTAGCTGCGTTAGCATTTGGAACCGTATCCATCACACTAAGAGCTGGTGTGTGGACTTCACGTCTGATAAACCATTACAATACCAGTGGTCTTCAAACTTTTACGTTTCAAGGACCACCATAACGGGTCCATTTGGTTCCATTTGTACACTAAAGAGTTACAGACCTGTAATGGTCCATTTGGTCATCAACAATTATAATGATAATGAAGGATCCCAACCCTACACAATGAACATAAAGAATAAAACAAACCATGTAAGGGTAAATGCAACACAATGAACATAAAGAATAAAACCATAAAGGGTAAATACAACACTATGAACATAAATAAAACAGACCATATAAAATGGTAAATACAACACTATGAGTAGGGCACTGCAGGGAATTGAACCCCATCCCGGTAAACCAGGAGAACCACACCAGAGCCTTTGTTTTTATGTTGTTATTTACAAATCACATGGTAACATTCACTCATTTACATTTCAACAGTAAAGTCACTTCACAATTTTCAATGTAGATATTCATCTATACTCTTTGTCCAGAGTGACTCACAATAAACAAGGTAAACACATACATAGAATACCATCACATTCAAATACAGTAAATGGAAGTTAAAACAAAACATACATTACAACTGAAATATTTTTTGTGCAAATATTACATCATTTCCAATGATATTATCCATCAAGACTAATGCTATTATGTCATTTTGACAAGCCTATGAAGTCATGACGACCAAGAAGAAAACAGGAAAACAATAACCCAAAATACATGTCAATAATTAACATTACAACAATAAAAAAAGGAGAAAAACTAAAACAAAATACAGATAAGATACAATAAACTAACAGATATTCAAATTAATATTTGCACAAAAAAAACTCTTGCTGACCTCCCTCATCTATCCCGTCACAGTTCATCCATTTACCAATTTAGTTTATCCACTTAACAAGGCTGCCATGTGAAAGGACAAGTCCGGCCTAGAATAACAGCCTTTTTTCCTACTTTTATTGATCCCAAATGTCTGGCCATGGAAAATTCATGAACAGGCCATAAATAGGTAGCCATGTTTTCACTCCACACAAACTTTAAGGAAAACTCCTTAGACAGAGATTAAGAAAATATATTTGCATTTTATTTGTTCATGCTCATAAAGTGCTCCAAGAGCTAAGTGAAAAGTGCAGCAGCAAACTTTTGGGTCAAAGGACCATCGTCAGTGCCTCGCCTACTGACCGCCGTGAATAATGAAGCTTTACCCGCAAATGACAACACATAAATCCACATCACATACAGCGCCTATGGTCATATGTGATGTGGACTTACGTGATGATGACTTACCTGCACATGACTGAAGTGACGTGAAATGATAAGACGAGACGCAAATCAAATTACGCAAAATGAAACGAGACATAAATCCACATCACATACTACACTACACTCACTACACTACACCAGACATACACTATGGTCATATGTGATGTGGACTGACGTAATGAAACTTTAACCGAAAATGATTAGATCTGATGATATAGCACTGACGATGGTCCTATGACCTAAATGTTTGCTGCTGCACTTTTCACTTTGATCCCTTGGAGCACTTTATGATCATGAAACGAATAAAATAAAAATAGCTTTTCTTTGTCTCCGTCTAAGGAGTTTGTGGAGGGAGTCTTTTTTTCTGCCAGTTTTGCTTTGTTTTTGAGACCAGCTACAGTCAGTAAATATTCCTCTTTTTCCTTTTAGTTTCCTACAATAAAAAAAAAGAAAGAAATGTACAGAAATAAAACGTTATTTTTCAAAGGAACCTCATATATTTAAGGAAACATGGAACAAAATGGACCCTTGTCCACTGTTTCCCAAGTTATGGGTCGGGAGTCAATAATGGGTCGTGGACACATTTTCTTGGGTCATGAGTAAATAACCCCCCCCCCCAACCTGTTAATTAAGTATTCAATCAAAGCTTCCAGCAGGTTATTGGCCTGTGGATTACGGTTCATTGAACATTGTAATGTATTAAATACATTTGAAATGACATTGGTTTGTTCTGAATGGATTAGATATGACATATTGGAATATTGTTGATGTCCAAAAAACAAATAAAAAGTGAAAATAGCCGATCTACAAGATCAATGTCACAAAAATAAAGAAAAACATTCAAAATAATGTCATTTAAGAAAATGCTAAATAAGAAATTCCATAAAGAAAAGAAAATAATGAAAATCTACAAGAGTGAAGATCTACAAGCTCAAACTAATTTCATAAAGTAAATTAAAAAAAAGAAAAGCAATTCCATTAAGTAGGGGAATCATTTGTTTAACATACAACTTACATTTAGTTGACATTTAAACCAGTGGTTCTCCTCCTAAATATTTGGCAAAAACATTAAGATTTAATATAAAAAAGTTATACTAAATAAATAATTTATACTAAGTTAGTACCAATGGATTGATTGGTCTTTATAGCATGCTCTGAAAAGGCCCACCCATCTGTCCACTTAACACGGCTGCCATGTTAAGTGGTCAGATCCAGAATAAGGTTGAGAACCACTGATTTACACATTTCAAAGATCTACAACTACAGCAGAAATTAACATTTAATTAAAGATCTACAACTACGGCAGATGAAAACATAACCCTATGGATTAAGTACATGAGCAACATGTAATTAAGTTTCACAATTAAGATTGACATTTTTAGAGGAACTTCATTTTATTTAACACTTTTTTAAAGCTCTGTGGACATTGTTTTAATAAAAACCTGATAATGCTTTTAATCGGGTAAACGACATATAGATCATATTTGTTATCAAAAAACAAAAATGTCCACAAAACTTACAAGTGTGAAATAAAATCTTGACTCCTCCAACCAATTTTATATTTTTAAAAATTGTAATAATGTAATCATTTACAGACCATAAATGGGTAGCTATGTTAACATCTTTATAAAAAATAAAAAACGGTTGAAGAAAAGACTCACTCCACAAAAACCTTATGGAAAACTCCTTAGACAAAGACTAAGTAAATATATTAGTGTTTTAATTTTTTATGCTCATAAAGAGCTCCAAGTGCTAAAAGTGAAAAGTGCAGCAGCAAACGTTTGGGTCAAAGGACCATCGTCAGTGCATCGCCTACTGACCGCTGTGAATAATGAAGCTTTACCCACAAATGACAACACATAAATCCACATCACATATAGCGCCTATGGTCATATGTGATGTGGACTGACGTGATGAAGACTTACCTGCAAATGACTTATAAGTGACGTGAAATGATAAGACGAGACGCAAATCAAATTACGCAAAGTGATACGAGACATAAATCCACATCACATACTACACTACACTCACTACACTACACCAGACATACACTATGGTCATTATGTGATGTGGATTGACGTAATGAAGCTTTAACCGCAAATGATTAGATCTGATGATATAGCACTGACGATGGTCCTATGACCTAAATGTGTGTTGCTGCACTTTTCACTTTGAGCACTTGGATCACTTTATGATCATGAAACAAATAAAACAAAAATAGATTTTCTTAATCTCAGTCTATAAATCTTCCTCTTTTTCCTTTTAGTTTCCTAATTTTTTTAAATAAAACATTTACAGAAATAAAAAGTTCTCATATTTCAAAAGAACCTCATACATTTAAGGCAACAAATGGACCCTGGTCCACTGTTTCCCAAGTTATGGGTCGGGACTCAATAATGGGTCGTGGACACATTTTCTTGGGTCATGAGTAAATAAACCCCCCTCCCCCCCCCCGAACCTGTTAATAAAGTATTCAATCAAAGCTTCCAGCAGGTGATTGGCCTGTGGATTACGGTTCATTGAACATTGTAATGTATTAAATACATTTGAAAATGACATTTGTTTGTTCTGAATGGAGCAGATATGACATATTGGAATATTGTTGATGTCCAAAAAACATTATACAATGTGAAAATAGCCGATCTACAAGATCAATGTCACAAAAATAAAGAAAAACATTCAAAATAATGTAATTTAGGAAAATGCTAAATAAGAAATTCCATAAAGAAAAGAAAATAATGAAAATCTACAAGAGTGAAGATCTACAAGCTCAAACTAATTTCATAAAGTAAATTTAAAATAAAGCAATTCCATAAAGTAGGGGAATCATTTGTTTAACATACAACTTACATTTAGTTGAAATTTAAACCAGTGGTTCTCCTCCTAAATATTTGGCAAAAACATTAAGATTTAATATAAAAAAGTTATACTAAATAAATAATTTATACTAAGTTAGTACCAATGGATTGATTGGTCTTTAAAGCATGATCCGAAAAGGCCCACCCATCTGTCCACTTAACGCGGCTGCCATGTTAAGTGGTCAGATCCAGAATAAGGTTGAGAACCACTGATTTACACATTTCAAAGATCTACAACTACAGCAGATGAAAACATAACCCTATGGATTAACACTCTGTACATGAACATTTAATTAAAGATCTACAACTACGGCAGATGAAAACCTAACCCTATGGATTAAGTACATGAGCAACATGTAATTAAGTTTCACAATTAAGATTGACATTTTTAGAGGAACTTTATTTTATTTAACCCTTTTTTAAAGCTCTGTGGACATTGTTTTACTTTGTTTTAATAAAAACCTGATAATGCTTTTAATCGGGTAAATGACATATAGATCATATTTGTTATCAAAAAACAAAAATGTCCACAAAACTTACAAGTGTGAAATAAAATCTTGACTCCTCCAACCAATTTTATATTTTTAAAATTTGTAATAATGTAATCATTTACAGACCATAAATGGGTAGCTATGTTAACATCTTTATAAAAAAGGTAAACCGGTTGAAGAAAAGACTCACTCCATAAAAACCTTAAGAAAAACACCTTAGACTGAGACTAAAAAATATATTAGTGTTTTATTTGTTCATGCTCATAAAGAGCTCCAAGTGCTAAAAGTGAAAAGTGCAGCAGCAAACGTTTGGGTCAAAGGACCATCGTCAGTGCCTCGCCTATTGACCGGCATGAATAATGAAGCTTTACCCACAAATGACAACACAGAAATCCACATCACATACTACACTACACTACACTACACTACGGTCATTATGTGATGTGGACTGACGTGATGAAGCTTTAATTGCACTGACGATGGTCCTACGACCTAAATGTGTGTTGCTGCACTTTTCACTTTGAGCACTTGGAGCACTTGATGAACATAGAAAAAATAAAATAAAAATATATGTTCTTAGTCTCTGTCTAAGGAGTTTTCCTTAAGGTTTTTATGGAGTGAGTCTTTATTTCTGCCAGTTTTCATTTGTTTTTGAGATCAGTCAATAAATATTCCTCTTTCCTTTTAGTATCCTACATTTGTTTTACATGAATAAAATAACATATTTAGAGTAGTAAAACGTTCTTATGTTTCAAAAGAACCCGATACATTTAAAAACAAAAATCAAAGAAATTCCATTTAAAATAATAAAATAAGAGTAATGAAAATAGCAGATCTACAAGCCGAGCTTGCAGCAGATCTGCTATTCTCACTAGGTCCCAGGGAGACATCACATTTCTCTTTTGGGTCTCGAGCTAAAACGTTATGAAAATCTTTACACTGAAATGTTTACATTCCAGTGTGTTTTTGCCATTGCTTGTTTATTGATAATTTCAGATCCAGATTCAAACAGTGACTATTTTTTCTGGGGTCAAATAGTAAAATTAAAATGAATTAAAAGCACATATAAGAAGCAAGCAAAATAGAACATGTGCTATTTCGTGAAAACAACAAATCTAAGCAATAAATTAGAAAAACAAAAAAAAGAGGTTGTGAAAATAGATTTACATGCTCGTTGTGAGCTTGCAAATCTATTATCTTCACTAGTTTGGGTCCTGAGCTAAAAGGTTTGGGAACCTCTGCAGTGGCACAATGCCTGGTAGCTGTTAAATATAGAGCTTACAAATTTTTTATTACATCAGTTATGACTGTAATGTTTAGAATGCAATCACACAGTTATGACTAAGGTTTATTTTATTTTCCAGGAGTAATACAGTCTACAGTGACTGAACTGCCTCTTACACAGTGTCACAGTGGCTGCTAGCTGATGCCTATGAGTTCAATTCAAAGTTTACAATTTAAATGGTGAATTTTAGTACCTTTAACCAAAGCACTTTGTAATGTGCATTACATTCACCAACATACTTAGCAGGGGGAGAGATAGAGAGATGAGGGATAGAGATAGAGAGATGAGGGATAAGGAGACAGAGAGAGGGATAGATAGAGAGACTCGTATAATTTACATCATTTGTGAACGATTGACATAAATCATACGAGGCGCATATGACGCAATGGCAGCAGCATTCTTTGTTTCATGTTCTCTGCATCAGTCTCAGTCCAGCATCAGTCCATTTTCTTCATTATTCTCCTGCCAAATGACGAGCATTGTACGCAAACAACGTGAAACGAAGTCCACATCACATACTGGTCATATGGTTGTATGTATCGTTTATATTATAATATTATATTATTATATTATTATTATTATTATGTGATGTGGATTGACGTGATGAAGCTTTACTCGCAAATGACGGCACAAATAACAAGCAACTATACGTGATGCACATGCCGACATCCGTCACACACCTTCACATCACATACTGGTCATATGTGATGTGGATTGGCGTGATTAAGCTTTACCGCAAATGACGCAACGCAAAATCAATTGTGCCAATATTTGTCAGCAATACAGCAACAGCATGAATGACATTAGTACACAACACTATGAATGACATTAGTACACAACATACAACACTATGAATGACATTAATACACAACATACAACACAAGCAACAGGAATAACCAAAGTCATTAACCCTTTAAGACCTGAAGCCGATTCTACATGTCTCCTAAATCCCAACAGTTTTCTGAAAAACATAAGTTTCTATATCAGTGGTTCTCAAACTTTTTCATGTCAAGGACCCCCAAAATGATATGTATTTGGCCGCGGACACCCATCAAAATATTTTGTTCCAGGGACGGGGGTCCCTGGAACAAAATATTTTGATGGGTGTCCGCGGCCCCCCCCCCCAGAAGCAAAGATTTGAGTTAAAAAATATTTGCTTTAAATATATATATTCAAAGATTTGCACAAATTTTCACGAATTTTCAAAAACAACAGATCTACAAGCTCATAGCGCGGCACTGGGTGCTGCGCTATGAGCTTGCATATCTGCTATTTTTGAATAGCCAAAGTGTAAAATAAAGCTTTTTAGCTCAAATCTAAAAATGACACAGTTCCAGGTCTTAATGGGTTAAATGCATATGATATGAATGATGGCCCTACATCTCTCCCTGTTCTGACCTACTGTAAACAACGGCGTGTACCTCGCCTAAAAGAAAAAAATGCCGACCGATGTGAATGACGAGCTATCCGCAAATGTCGTGAAATAATCACAAAATCACATAAATCCACATCACATATAACCCTAACCCTACGACCAGTAATGTGATGTTATTATTATTATTATTATTATTATGTGATGTGGATTGACGTGATGAAGCTTTACTCGCAAATAGCCTGAAACGGTACAACGGCAATAACATTACGCGAAACGACACACGACGTAAAGGACGACATGCATCACATACCTCCACATATGTTCATATGTGACGTGGACTAACGTGATGATGTTTTACCCGCATATGTTGTGAAATGACACAACACAAGACATACATCAAATCAATGCACATCACATACGGCCCCCGTGTACGGTCATATGTGATGTGGGCTGACGTGATGAAGACTTACCTGCATATGACGGAAGCGACGTGAAATCAAATGTAATTTTTACCCGCATGTGTTGTGAAATGACAACACATACATCACATCAATCCACATCACATACTACACTACACTACACCATGGACTTATGTGATGTGGGCTGACGTGATGAAGACTTACCTGCACGGATATGACGTGAAATCCTGAGACGCGACGCAAATCAAATCAAAACGCAAATGACGCGAAATGCTACGAGACATAAATCACACAAACGCTGGCCGTGACCCAATAATTAAAAAAACTGGTCCAGTCCCTTACATATTCTTCACGAATGACGGGCATTGAACGCAAACGACGCAAACCGCTGGCCCGCCACCCGTTAAATGACGCAACGCAAGCGGCGCTGATAGTGCAAATTTTACAGTTAAAGCTAAAAAAATGTTTAGTTGATACTATGACAGGGCAAAAAAAAGCTATATTTTTAACTTGATCAAAAATAGATAAAGCACAAATAGGTTTAACTATGTGAGTTTGCTATGTACCAAGAGCCACATATACTATACCCTGTCACTATATTATACAACCTAGTATACATATACTGTACCCTGTCACTATATTATACAGCTTAGCGTAGGCCTACATATACTGTACCCTGTCATTACATAAACAGCCTGGATACGTATACTGTCAGTACTACAAATAGAACCAAATGGACCAGAGTCCATTTGGTTCCATTTGTAAAAAAAAACTCAAAGACACACTAGAAGGAAAAAAAGTTATAACTTTATTCAAGCAGATAATGAAGAGAAAAGAGGGGAAGTTAAAGTATGGAGGTCAGGCAGAAACCTTGTATGTCCAAAATTGTTACTTTTTAAAATAGACACAAAATAACCTGTGTGCCAATGGATCCAATGTAATTATCATGATCTTTGCGTTGTGAGCTTGTAGATCGTCTGTTTGTACTGCTTTAGTGTGTGACACCGTCACACGGTATGACCAAGTAAAGAAATGTATTTACGACAAAAAAAAAAAAAAAAAATATATATATATATATATACATATATACATATATATATATATATACATATATATACATATATATACATATATATATATATATATATATATATATATATATATATATATATATATATATATATATATATATATATATATATATATATATATATGAGGTTTCTGCCCGACAACCAATGATAGACCGTGTCACTACGATCACTTACCTTGAACAGCAGCCACGACTCGGACAACAGCAAATGAAATTAAAAAAACACTAAGAAAGAAGCAAATGACACTACGGACATCATTTGCCTTCTCTTTTAGTTTGCACAGACCTACAGCATAGATGACTGTTAACACAGTGTTAATGGGGCTACATGCTACCATAATGATACCAGACATAAATCACATAGCTCCACATCACATACATTTGTACACACAAACCACTAGTGAAGAACTAGTGCAATAGACAGGCAAGAAGAAAGAAATGTTTGTGTTTGTGAAAAGAAAGATAGACAAAAATAAAAAATCGATCAAGTAACTCAGACACAAAAGTAAATAATAACAAATAATTTTGTTATTGCTTTATTAAAGCAAAGAATAGAGAAAAAGAGGAGAAGTTACGACCACATATGGTCGTATGTGATGTGGACCGATGTGATCAAAGCGTTGGCCGCAAATGACGTGAAACAATAAATAAAATCACATAAATCCACATCACAGAAAGGCACATGGTCCTATGTGATGTGGACCGACGTGATGAAGCTTTACCCACAAATGACGCGATGCAAATGACATGAAACGATAGACGACGCAAATGACCACATACATGGTATGGTAGCATGTAGCCCCCTTAACAAGCAGCAGCTGCAATCAAAAGGTTCCTACCTTCCTGCCATCTTCACTTACGGACGTCTTCTTCTTGTCATCTTCGTGTTCTGTAAAGACACAAAAAAGAAAACAAAAACGTTGAGTTGAGCAGGCCTTACAGGGTGACATTTTGGAAGCCAAGATGGTCTGTAGAGCCATAAGCTGGTCACTGACAGGGCTGTGTCACCATTATGGCATTTTACTTGAGTAATTGTCACAAATAATTGCGATTAAGGATTTAAATTGTATTGTACATGAACATTGAACATGTCTGAAAATAAATCAACACTTTTGTAACTAGAAGAGTGGGCACCCGGGAAAAGTGGGCACTTCAATGTGTAATTGGCCGTTCCTATTCCTCAAAGTAATTAATTAAGTAACTTAAAAGGAGTAGTTCACCCACAAAATGACTTATTTTCTATCAATTGCACACGCCATGAAGCCTTGAATTCATGGATTTGTTTTTGTCGCATTCCTATGCCAATAATTAGATTCCCGTCTCCTACCGGCTAATGTATCCGGTAGGAGACAGACACAAAGTAAATTATTTGTGTCTCCTACCGGAAATACACCCGGTCATCAAATTATTGGCTTAGTAATGAGACAAAAACTAAATCATTAATTCAAGGCTTCATGGGGTGTGCAATTTATAGAAAATAAGAGATTTTTTTGGGTGAGCTACTCCTTTAAGTACATGATTTGAAGATGCTTGACTGGCCTACAGGCACTGTGGGCATAAAACCATATGTTTTAGGTCTGATAATGATGTACCCACCCGTACATGTTCACATCATGTATACTTTACATTACTTAAAAGGGATAGTTCACCCAAAAACGTACTTTTTTTCCTATCAATTAGTCACCCCACGGAGCCTTGAATTATGGACCGGTAGGCACAAAGGAGACTCTTTGTGTCTCCATCAAATTATTGGTTTAGGAATGAGACAAAAACAAATCCATGAATTCAAGTCTCCATGGGGTGACTAATCCATAGGAAAAAGTGTTTTAAACTATCCCTTTAAGACAGGGGTCTTCAACGTTTTCAGGCCAAGGACCCCCTAGCTGAGAGAGAGATGAAGCAGGGACCCCCTCTATATTGTATGAAATTATGTTTGAGATAAACTTTTGCTGCTCTTTTTTCCCCCTCTACACCTATAACTCTTTGCTAAAAAAATAGCCGATCTACAAGCTCACAACGCCTCGCAGCGCGAGGCGTTGTGAGCTTGTAGATCTGCTATTTTTGGCTTAAGTTCTCCTCAGCAAAGGGATGCTAGGGTTCAAGTGGTTAATGTAAAAAAAGATTTGGCGGACCCCCTGTAGTAACTCTGGGTCCCGGTCCCCCTGTTGAAGACCCCTGCTTTTTTGCAAATTCTTCATTTGCTTTACATTTTGGGAGAAACATTGCCAATTTAGCAAAGAGGCGCCGTCTATTCCTGTATCAAACACCATGTTCAAGTAAAGTCTACAATGCTTATCATTTCATCAAGTTTCAGAAACAACTAAAGACATTGGCTCTCAAATGTTTTCATATCAAGGACCCCCACATGAATAATCATTTGGCCAAGGATTGGGCCTCTTCCTTACTTCCTTCACATTACCACGTTACCAATGATACAAATGAAGGCTCTGTTCTATTTAGTGTAGCACAGTGGTTCTCAAAGGACACCCATAACTCTGAGAGTGTACAAAAGGAACCAAATGGACTGTAATTTGTTTCCATCTGTACACTCAAAGAGTTACACCCGTAAGGGTCCGTTTGTAACAGAGCCTTCATTTGCATCATCGTAACACCTGTGAAGGGGAGTGAGGAAGAGGCTCGATTTATTTCCAATATGGCAGCCGATTCCAAAACTCCAGTTTGTGCCTCCTACCTCCAGCATGGTTGTGTGTTACAGTGAAATTGGTGACCTTCAGAAAACATGCGACCATCTCGTGGACTTCACAAAAACATCACCATGTCCAAATGTAAATAACAACCGTTTGTTTATGAACAGAGCAACTCCGTTCATAAACTAACAGCAGTGATTTACTTTGGATGTTTGACATGTGATGACACGATGGACACATCTTTTGTCAGGTCACCAATTTGTCCATAACACTGGAGGAGGCAGAATGTTGAGGGTTGGGATTCGGCTTGAAAATAAAACCATAGACGTCTTGGTTCAGCTCTCAGCCGCTAGACCAGTGGCTCTCAAAGTGATGTCTGATATCAGCCATCAGTTACCATGAGTATAAACCCTAGGGTTTATACTAGACCGGTCACAATTATTAAATAATAGCCTAATTGCAATTATTTGAATTTGCAATTATGTTTTGCATAATCGTCATAATCATTACCATGTTAAAAATGTTCATATATTTTCAAACATTTTGTGGAAATAGCAGATCTACAAGCTCAAAACGTGTTGCGATGCGACACGTTTTGAGCTTGTAGATTGGCTATTTCCACTCTGCTAATCCCACTACTATAAATGTATTTTTTGTATTTAAATGATGTATATTATGCGTCATATCTACCTTGTGCAACTTTTGTTTACGAAGCCCTAAAAGCCAAAAATAAATTACATTAGTATTCATAATGTTCCAATGCTCAACGTCAAACACAATTAAATCTTTGATCACAATCAATCATGTGACAATGAATCGTCAACTTCCATTTTGTAATGGTGACACAGCCCTGGTTTATAATGGCCAGCAGTGGTGGAAGAAAATACTGATTTGTTTTTACTTAAGTAAAAGTATCACAGCTGCAATGTAGAAATACTCTGTTACAAGTTAAAGTCCAGAATTCAAAATTCACTTGAGTAAAAGTACAAAGGTACAGGTATCAAAATGTACTTGAAGTACCAAAAATAAAAAGTACTCATTATGTGGAATATCCTGTTTCACAAGTTTTCAAAATATATTAAAATCTTTTAAAAATAGCCGATCTACAAGCTCACAATGCGTCGCATCGCATTGTGAGCTTGTAGATCGGCTAATTTCAAATGGCCAAAATGTATATAGGGCTGAAGTGGTTAATACATTTTTTCTTAATTATAGTCAAAATCTACAAAGTAACTAAAATAAAGTTTTCAAATAAATGTAGTGAAGTAAAAAGTACAATATTTGGATCCGAGTATTGAAGTATTGAAATTTGGAAACACTCAAGGAAAGTACAAATCCCTTGAAATTGCACTTAATACAGTACTCAAGTAAATGCACCTAGTTACTTTCCACCACTGCTGGCCAGATGTGATCCAGGTACGTACCGTGCGGGGCCTCCCGCCGCGTGGTTGAAGATAGCTGGTATTAATAGAGCCGCGTAGGTTGTATGGCACCACGTCCCGAGCACCGTACGCCTTGCATCTCAAACGGAGAACGTTCGTTGGCACCGTTATACGTTTCAGCTCTCAGGGCCTCGTTGCTGCGTCGACTCCATCGAGGTTCCATCTTCAAGCCCCTTGTCCTGAGTTACAGACACTCTATTACCAGCTATCTCCTGATGACTCCATCCATCCTTTGAACCTTCCCTGAAGCATTCATACAGCGAGTCAAACGCTGAGTCATAGCTAGGAGCCATGACTCAGCGTTTTTAACTCACTGTATGAAGTAGATTTAGTCCACTCTGCAGAAGGTCACATGATTAACCTGCAAGACACAGATATATACCAACATTAAATGTAATACATTGTATAATAATAACAATAATAATAGAAAAAACAGTTTTTAAGTAGGCTATAGCAGTGGTTCTCAAACTTTTTCCGTGCCAAGGACCCCCAAATAGACACTTATTAGCCCGCGGACCCCCATTTGAAAAGATAAGCCAGGGACCCCCATAATAGAAGATTTTTACGGGCTCTCTAGCAGTGATTTTCAACCATTTTAATTTCAAGGACCCCCAGTGTGACATGCATTAGGGCTACGGACCCCCATTTAATGGCATGTATGTCTCTGGGACCCCAATTCACATTGTAAAATCAATGTTAATTTAACTCTGAGTGTACAAACCCCCTGGGGGTCCCCGGACCTCACTTTGAGAACCAATGGACTATAGTGCAGGGGTGATGCAACTTTGGTGGTGTAGAGGGCCACTATATTTCCACACTCACTCCAGAGGGACACATTGCATATTATTGTTGCTGTCGGGCAGACACCTCTTATCTCCATATTTTTTTATACTTTTTTTGTAAATTAAATTCGTCATTCTAGTATGTCACACAAAAGTAGCAGATCTACAAGCTCAAAACGCGTCGCATCGCGACGCGTTTTGAGCTTGTAGATCTGCTACTTTTGGAATTGGAATCCTGAAGTTTTTTTTTAATTTAATTTCAAATGGATTTGCTTATAATTAAAGGTAGGGTAAGTGATTTGCGTTGGTTAAAATAATTGTTAAATAGCTCTATATTCTGATAGTACTCATTGCTATAGAGTGTTTGTTCAGTATTAGGAGTCTCCTTGTCTCTCCAGCTCTTTATAAAACAGAAAATGCATTTTCGTTTCAGTTTCATTTCCAATTTTATCCAACCAGGACAGAGAACTCAATCAGGATACAGATTAAACAAGTGAAATTGGAAGTGATGACACTAAGAAATGAGCAGACAAAATTGGAACTGAAACACTATACAAATTAAGCTTAAAAATTGGTACTTTCTCCTGATTGGCTGAGATTTTGACACCTACCGGAAAATGTATTTTCTGTTTATTAAAGAGCTGGAGAGACAGGGAGACTCCTGTTACTGAACAAACACTCTATTGCAATGATTACTATCAGAATATAGTATTTTAACCTTTTAACAAAATACTTTTTGTTTTAACCAAAAAATATCACTTACCCTACCTTTAAGTTAACTTTATGAAATACATTGGATATAAAGTCATTGAACTAATAATATAGACTGAAGTAATTAAAGCGGGTCATGATTGCATGTTTGGAATTGGAACAGTTGAAATCAATAATATATATCACCATTAACCTGCGGGACGCATTAAGTTAAGGTGAGGGCCGCGTGTGGCCCCCGGGCCGCCAGTTGCCCATGTATGCTATAGTGTCAACCCTTTAAGATCAGGAACGCGTCAGTGTAAACACTTTAACCATTATCTTATACTTTGGCTATTCAAAAATAGCAGATCTACAAGCTCATAGCGCGGCACCGTGTGCGGCGCTATGAGCCTGCATATCAGCTATTTTTTGAAAAATTGTGAACATTTCTGAATTTCTTTTACTCAAATTTTTGCTTCTGGGGGGTCCCTGGAACAAATATACATATCATTTTGGGTGGTCCTTGTCCTTGAAAGTTTGATTATAGCAACATAAGTTTTTTTCAAAAAACGTACGATTTAGAACATTGGTTCTCAAAGTGGGGTCCGGGGACCCCCAGGGGTACTTGAGGGGGTTCCAGGGGGTCCCCAGCTAAATGATGGACACGGACCAAATGGACCCTTATGGGTCTGTAACTCTGAGAGTGTACAAATGGAACCAAATGGACCCTAACGGGTCCATTTGGTTCCATTTGTACACTCTCAGAGTTAAATTAACATTGATTTTACAACATAAATTGGGGTCCCAGAGACATACATGCCATTAAATGGGGGTCTGTAGCCCTAATGCATGTCAAACTGGGGGTCTTTGAAATTAAAATGGTTGAAAATCACTGCTAGAGAGCCGTAAAAAAAATCTATTATGGGGGTCCCTGGCTTATCTTTTCAAATGGGGGTCCGCGGGCTAATAAACGTCTATTTGGGGATCCTTGGCACGAAAAAGTTTGAGAACCACTGATTTAGAAGACATTTGTAGAATCCCCCCAGAAGCAAATATTAGTGTTAAAAATGTTCGCTTTAAAAAACATTGAAAAATGTGGACACATTTTCAAGTAGTACCATCAACAGTAGCAGATCTACAAGCTTGAAAGCTTAAAAGTAACAGTTTGGGACATTCTATGGTTTCCTCCCGATAGAGACGATATTATAGTTTCATCTTAGCCTTAGATCAAGACTCAGATTTCTTATCGATATTTAGTTTAGATGACTTATTCTCCTGCCTGAGTGTTATTTATCTTATGTTACAGTTTAGCTCAGTTTAATCTCTATCCCAGTGGTTCTCAAACTTTTTCATGTCAAGGACCCCCAAATGGACACTTATTAGCCCGCGGACCCCCATTTAAAAAGATATGCCAGGGACTCCCCATAAGAGAAGATTTTTACGGCTCTAGCAGTGATTCTCAACCATTTTAATTTCAAGGACCCCCAGTTTAACATGCATTAGAGGCTACGGACCCCTATTTAATGGCATTTCTATTTCTGGGCCCCCAATTCATATTGTAAAATCAATGTTAACTTAACTCTGAGAGTTACAGACCCATAAGGGTCCATTTGGTTCCTATCCATCATTTAGCTGGGGACCCCCTGGAACCCCCTCAAGTACCCCTGGGGGTCCCCGAACCCCACTTTGAGAACCAATGCTCTATCCTTAGGCTTTTACATTTGTTTTGTTCTAGATATTTCATGAAAAGTATGAAATGTGAAAAGTGCTGTACAAATAAAATGACATTATTATCATTATCCTATCTTTGACATTCTTAACACTCTCCAAAAATAGTGTTTGTAGTTAGTTCCATGTTAAAGTCTCAAACATCTTGATAAATGTACGTTACTCTAAATATAACGTGTTCATCCCAAAGCCACAGATGTTATCCCACCATACGGACCCTTTATGTTCAGTAATATTCCGTATTATTCGATAAATAAATGTTTCAATCTGGTCTGTCTGAACATCACTGTATATATCATTCAATGGGTGTAAGTGGCGCTGTTGCAGGTGAACACCGGTATTACACCCCATGTAATCTAGGAAATACAATGACGTTCATCCACAGAGGGGATTAAAACACTTCTTTATTAATCTATACTGAACATTAACCGAACACTAACACCCCGTATGTACGGATAACATCTGTGTCTTTAAGATAATCACTTTATATTTACAATGCATGCATAAGTATAGACGCACGAGCCTTAAACACAGAACCACAAACTATATGGTAAAGTGGCGCTGTTACAGCAGGTAAATGTCCATGTAAATGTGGAATTAGAACGGCGTTCAGACACACACGTGACTAAAACGCGTCTTTATTAAACTCTACGCAATATTGCGGAACACAACAGACCCGTATGGACGGGTAACATCCGTGTGTTTGTGTTTAAACACTTTATGTGTTGTGTTGGATTGGGTTCATTTATGGGTATTTATGATCCGTTTAAAACATTGGTTCTCAAAGTGGGGTCCGGGGACCCCCAGGAGTACTTGAGGGGGTTCCAGGGGGTCCCCAGCTAAATGATGGATAGGAACCAAATGGACCCTTATGGGTCTGTAACTCTGAGAGTGTACAAATGGAACCAAATGGACCCGTTCTTGGTTCCATTTGTACACTCTCAGAGTTAAAGTTAAAAATCATTTTACAACATGAATTGGGGTCCCAGAGATAGAAATGCCATTAAATGGGGGTCCGTAGCCCTAATGCATGTCAAACTGGGGGTCCTTAAAATGTATCTTTTCAAATGGGGGTCCGCGGGCTAATAAGTGTCCATTTGGGGGTCCTTGACATGAAAAAGTTTGAGAACCACTGGTTTAAAACTACCAACAAACATCAGACTCGATCACCATAAATAATACAATCCCTGGCCGCCTTGATCCAAGACTAAAGTAGATTACAAACACACATGAACATATGGCAGGGTTAGATCTACAAACCCCCACACAGTGAGTGTTTAAACTTTAGATATGAATCAAACATTACCTTCAGCAGAACGGCGCGACGTGTTGCAAGACAAAATGTTTGAAAGCACTGCCAAGCAGACGTAGTGCGCCTGCGTCTATTTTAAATCCATATTCACATCCTGTTTAAAGCCCCGCCTACTGGATCCGGTGCGTTGAACACGTTCAACCGAACGTCACATGGACAAACCATTTCCGTTTTCTGACCGGATCTTCATCCTGCAGAGTGAATAGATCCCCACAGACTGCTTTTTACTCATCAACACTAAATCATCTTCACCTGTGCAGAGCAGCGGTGTAAAGTAACTAAGTACATGTACTCAAGTACTGTACTTAAGTACAATTTTGAGTTATTTGTACTTTACTTGAGTATTTCCAATTTCCAATACTTTTACTTCTACTCCACTACACCTCAGAGGCAAATATTGTACTTTTACTTCACTACAATTACTTGAACACTTTAGTTACTTTATAGATTTTTTATATTATTACAAAACATACATTAACCACTACAGTCCTATGTATACTTAGGCTATTTGAAATCTACAAGCTCACAACGCCTTGTGAGCTTGTAGATCTGCTGTTTTTTTTTTCTTTTCAAAGCATTTTTACACATTTGGAAACGTGTGAAATGGGATATTCTGAAAAATGAGTACTTTTACTTTCAAGGTTTAACTTTATTAATGTCCCAAAAGGGCAAATAGGTTTACAGCAAGAGTTAGCAAAACATATTACATACATTAAACATATCTCTCACTGCCGGTCGCTGCGTGCGCATGCGCCCTGTTCCCTCATTGCAAGCAGAGGGAATCCTTTTATTTTTACTTTCAGCACTTAAGTATATTTCAATGTGAATACTTTTGTACTTTGCATATGTGAATCGTGTATATTTAATGAGATCATTTACATATTTGAATAAATTGTCTATTTAAAACCAGTATGTTTAAAAAAAAAATCGATTCAATTTAAAATACAGCATCACAATCATTTTAACCACTTTATCCATATTTTATACTTTGGCTATTCAAAAATATCAGATCTACAAGCTCACAGCGCGTCACTTTGAGGTGGCGCAGCGAGCTTGTACATCTGATATTTTTAAAAAATGTTTTGAAACATCTTGAAAATGTTTGGAACATTTTGAATGATGTTGAATTTCTTAACATAACTTTTCTCTTCTGGGGGTCCCTGGCACTAAATATTTTCAGATGGGGGTCCCTGGGCCAGGGGGTCCCTAGGGGTCCGTGGCCATAAAGCATACGTTAAAGTGGGGGTCTCTACTGATTTATAGCATCCATAATAATCTTCAGACACATGACATGTAGTGTCTGCTAATGGACACTAGATGGCGTCCAGAGTTTTCCAGTCGGTTCATGACATTGATTGATTGATTGATTGATTGATTGATTGATTGATTGAATACTTTATTCAGAAGGTTGCAGAGATAAAGTACATGAAGTACAGTTTAAATACAAGGTCAACTAAAATGGATTAAAAAGCTCATGAAAGCCTAATGGCTTGTTTTCAAATGTACTCAATTCATGACATTAAAAAACAGACAGATAAACACTACTATGCCGAACATCAGTGGTGGAAAAAGTACTCAAGTGTTTTACTTAAGTAAAAGTATCAATACTGCAATTTAGAATTACTCTGTTACAACTGAAAGTTCAGAATTAAACATGTACTTGAGTAAAAGTACAAAAGTATTGGTATCAAAATGTACTTAAAGTACCAAAAGTAAAAGTGTTATGAATTATTATATTATATATTATATTAAAATGTTTGAAAATAGCAGATCTACAAGCTCACAGCGCGTCGCATAGATCGTCTATTTTCAAACAGCCTAGGTATTAAAAGGGCTAAAGTGGTTAATGCATGTTTTATAATGTAATCATTTATATCTAGAAAGTAACTAGTAACTCAAGTTTTCAAATACTTGTAGTGGAGTAAAAGTACAATATTTGCCTCTGAGATGTAGTGGAGTAATAGTAAAAGTATAGACAATTGGAAATACTCCAGTAAAGTAAAAGTACCTCAAAATTGTACTCATTGTACTTGGGTCTGTAACTCTGAGAGTGTACAAATGGAACCAAATGGACCCTGACAGGTCCATTTGGTTCCATTTGTACACTCTCAGAGTTAAATTAACATAGATTTTACGTTAGAAATTGAGGTCCCAGAGATTAAATTGGGGTCCGTAGCCTAAATGCATGTCAAACTGGGGGTCCTTGAAATTATAATGGTTGAGAATCCATGCTAGAGTGGTAAAAATCTTCTTTTATTATGGGGGTCCCTGGCATATATTTTTCAAATAGGGGTCCGCGGGCCAATAAGTGTCACGTTTAACTAAATTAACTAATTTTTACTTTACTGGAGTATTTCCAGTGTTCAGTACTTTTACTTCTACTCCACTACATCTCAGAGGCAAATATTGTACTTTTACTCCACTACAATTGTTTGAAAACTTTAGTTACTAGTTACTTTGCAGATATAAATGATTATATTATAAAACATACATTAACCACTTTAGCCCTATTTTAAACCTAGGCTATTTGAAAATAGCAGATCTACAAGCTTGTGACGTGAGCTTGTAGATCTGCTATTTTCAAACATTTTAGCTCTTCATTAGAACCATTGGACAGCCTGTCTGTCTCTCATACAGCTCCTCCTCCTCCAGATCATTCTCCACAGGATGGAATCACCAGCAACAACTGCTGGTCTGGGCTGGCAGCACTCTGAACCATATTTACTGAGGGTCCTTGGAGAGAAAAAAAGGCTTTTAAAGGCTTTGAAAAGCCTGGTTTGATGATGCAGGTACATCAGTCAAGTTCTCCCTCTCTGTACACCGTTAGAGATTTATAGGCGTGGGTTGATTTAGCCGGCTCTGCCTCTGTGCTTTTTCTGCCGCCTTCTGAAAATTGCAAAAACAAAAAGAAAGGGAAAATGGCCTCATTAGTTTGTCCCGGGAAAGCAGCGGCGGTCGTGTGTGAGTGTCGGGCGCAGTGGTGGAAAGTAACTAAGTACATTTACTTAAGTACTGTACTTAAGTACAATTTTGAGGTATTCGTACTTTACTTGGGTATTTTCAATTTCCAATACTTTTACTTCTACTCCACTACATCTCAGAGGCAAATATTGTACTTTTACTCCACTACAATAATTTGAAAACGTTAGTTACTAGTTGCTTTTCAGATATAAACTATGATATAATGAAACATACATTAACCACTTTAGCCCTATTTTATACATAGGCTATTTGAAAATAGCAGATCTACAAGCTCACAACGCGTCGCATCGCGGCAGAGGGAATGATGGACGAAGAGAGAGAAAGAAAGGCAGAGAACACAGCATTGTGTGGTTCTCCATTGTGGTATTTTGTTTCTCATTTACTTGTGTTTCCAGTGTGCTGAATATAAATGGAGTGTGGAGCATTCCGGTATTGATCACAACATTTGTTGTAGCAATGAAGTAAGTTGACAGTCATTTTGAGGGTCAGTAATGCACAGAGCTTTCCCTCAATCATTTAGTTTGGATGTGAATTCGAGAGATGAACATAGTAGAACAAATTTAAAACACAAATAAAGCAAAGAGTTACAAATGCAGGGTGTGAGAGTCAAAGCAGAGAGAGTTGCAGGTAAAGAGTTGTTTAAATGAAGGGTGAGAGAGTCCAAGCAGAGAGAGTTACAGGTAAAGAGTTGTTTAAATGAAGGGTGAGAGAGTCCAAGCAGAGAGAGTTACAGGTAAAGAGTTGTTTAAATGAAGGGTGAGAGAGTCCAAGCACAGAGAGTTACAGGTAAAGAGTTGTTTAAATGAAGGGTGAGAGAGTCCAAGCAGAGAGAGTTACAGGTAAAGAGTTGTTTACCTGTAACTCTCTCTGCTTGGACTCTCTCACCCTTCATTTAAACAACTCTTTACCTGTAACTCTCTCTGCTTGGATTATTTTTGCAAATCTTTGAATATTGATTTCTTTGAATATACGTGTCATATCCTTGTCACATGTATCATATACATGTCTATATAAGGCAACACTCATTTGAGGATGCACTGCAGGCGATTGCGTACACATATCTTGGTTACTCGTTCTCATATTGTTGTTGTATTGACCACAATGTTAAACATGTAATGTAGATAGCATGTTATTTAAACAGATGCTAGGGTCATTGTTTACCTGGTAGGCCTATCTTATGGTTTCTCTACCTGTTTACTGGTGATTTGTAAATCATTACAAATCACCTTTGTAATTGTCGTATCTGAGGTACACACAAACAACATAGTCATACAGATAAGTACACATATACAAACAAACACACACATACACACACACACACACACACACACACACACTCATTTAAGAGACAAAGGACACCGGGTAACACATGATTTACATTAAGTGCACATACATGCACGACACATGTACGCACACACAGTCTCACTCCCATGCCTTATAGGGACAAATACTGCTATCTCCATCCATGCACGTTTGTCTAATACACACACACACTCACTCACGCATGTATGCGCATCTCCATCACGCACGGACATCTGACCCCCCACATATGTGGACAGTAAGAGCACATACATACACATACATGGACAACCAGCCTATAAGTACCTCAGACAGGACAATAGCCCCAGAGCTCTTGCTCCGGCCCCTTCCACCGACCACATATAGCAGCAAGGCCTCCTGTACCTCTGTGCTGTTTTATACAATAAACCAACTTAAGGAACTTGTACTTGTCTGGACCTTCCAACTATATGTTTCACTAGGTTGTAGGTACAAATTTAAATAAATAACTGTATCAAGGAGTTTAAAAGTTACCTTTGAGTGCCTGCCTGCTTGCCAGCATACTGTGTGTGTGTGTGTGTGTGTGTGTGTGTGTGTGTGTGTGTGTGTGTGTGTGTGTGTGTGTGTGTGTGTGTGTGTGCAGTGCAGGATTAACGGAAGGGCTTTTGGTGCTGCAGCAAAGGGCACCAAACGGCGGGGAGAAAGTGAAAAGACTTTGCAGAAATGCGCCAACATGTAGAAGCAGCAGCTGCTGAAGGAGCGCGAAAACTGTGAAGTGTCAATTTTCGGTGACACTCCCATGAATTGATATAATCATGAATCAATGAACCAATTTCCCTTCACAAAACGTACCTGTTAGACAACAACAGACACAGTGCAGGTGGTTTGGATTGTCAGGACACGACCCTTAAACATCAGACTTACTTACTTGACTTAAACCCTTTTGCTCTTAGGGGAGCATAGGTCATTTATGAATTTCCTACAGCAAGTTCGGTGTTGGGCGATCTTCTGTGCTTCCTTCCAAGATCTTCCTTTTTCCCTGAGTTCCGCCTCGACAGACCTTTTCCAGCTGTTTCTGGGTCTTCCTGGTTTTCTTTTCCCGTGAGGGAAACATCAGAACAGAAACAATACATTTCAAATGGCACCGCCATTACTGTTGTGCAATAACACCTGCTGCTTGCAACTTATCACGTCAGAACAAAAGACAAAACAGTACAATTTTCATCTTACTGACAATTGCAAAACGTGTCCACAACATTCATATCACTCAACATACAGTATACTTTGATTTAAGTGAAATTAGCGTTTTGTAACTTAATACATGAACATTTGCGAAGCTGTGTGTGACACATACCATAAGAGGAAATGCAGCAGTAGACAGGGACGCGCTGCTGGATTCCAGGGACCAATATAAACACCACCTGGCAGAGAGGGGAGGGGTGAGGAGAGGGGGAAGAGAATTCTTATTTATCTAGATGTTTATAATATTTATAATATGTGGTATCATGCATATGATTATGTGTGTGTATATTATTATGATTTAGTGTATGCATGTACAGTATAGTGTATGATCTTGTTTTGGCATGTACATTTTTGCCTCGGGACAATTAGTTTTCTAAGTCATCAGATGATCTTAGAATCAGAAGAATCAGAATCAGGGTTTATTGTCACAACAGTCAGTTACAAGTAAAAAACAATGTCAGTTAGAGGTAAAAGGCAAGTGAAATTCATTGTGCTTCTTTCAGCTACGGCCAGCCTTCCACATCTCCACGGCGCCATAATGGGGGAAACACGTGGGGGAGTTCATAAAAATCAAA
The DNA here is from genome assembly GCF_963454915.1 of Gymnoscopelus microlampas. Taxonomy (NCBI): domain Eukaryota; kingdom Metazoa; phylum Chordata; class Actinopteri; order Myctophiformes; family Myctophidae; genus Gymnoscopelus; species Gymnoscopelus microlampas. Next base: position 47,861,493 of record NC_139955.1, read on the forward strand.
TGTTATCACAGTCATGGCCTACAGATTACAAGACATAACAGGATAAACATTTGCAAAAACAACTCATGTGTAGACAGACATGTTCAAGCCTTGCAAGGAGGGGGGTAAGGGTACATGGTCAGAGGCAGCTTGAGTGCAGGGGTTTTATCAGTATTTATGACCGAGTCCGTTAGGGTCACAGTGTCTCTTGCGCGATGGATCGGTTGAAATAGTGTTCTCCTTATCGCGATGGAATGCGAAGCAACACAGCTCGAGAGTCTCTGCTGCTGGAGTCCATAACAACAGGCATGAAAGCAGTCAGTGTCCCACAGCGGCACAAGATCATGTGTGGTGTGTGAGTGTATGCTGCTATCTCGCTCCCCCCCGCATAGGCAGGAGACAGTTTCAACAGCAGATGGTTAGGGTGGGAAGGGAGTGGGGGGTTCTAGGCAGAACATAATCAATGGCTAATTTAAGAACTGGAACTTCCTTCCACGCCATCCTTATGTATAATAATACATACTAATTGCTATAAAAGTGAATAAAGAGGTTTGTGGTATAACTGGTAACATTTTATCTGGAGACAGACAGTTATACTACCTTTCAGTAAACAAGCTCTTTCATAGAATTAGGAGCTCAAGATCTCTTCTTTGATATGGAGAGAAAGTGTGAAACAGCTGCCTGTCTTTCACTCTCAACATAAAAGCTTTCTCTGGGGGTAGATTTGGACAGTATATGTCAGATATTGTAAATTAATTGCACAATTTGCCATGCCCAGATATTATTGCTGGTGGGCCAAAACCTGTTATTACCACTGCTGTATGATAATGATGGCGTCATGTCATGTGGTTTGTCTGTAAGGCTGGTGATGTAGGCAGTGGAAGTTAATTGTGTTACACTGTAAGGCATGTCATAATGTCAGGGATTCATGTTAATACTTAAAGTGTAAATATATTGACACTGTAATGTGACTTTGTAACAACGTATCAAATAGCAGCATAGTTTTCAGTTGCTGTGAGAACTGAAAGCAGACAGGAAGCCTCAAGCACAGGCATGAGTTTGTGGTTAGAACATTGAGCCTCATTCACCAACCGCTCTGAAGAGGAAATGTCCTCTTAGACCCACTGTTACGGCCCCTTTAACCTTGGCTCAAACACCAGGCGACCACAACATGATATAGGACACAGTCAGGTTTCACACCAAGTTGAAGGTTTATTTTTCAATACAACGTACAGTACAACATTAAGTGTGTACGTTTTTATACACCATGAAATACTGAATAAGGTAACAACGAGAATAATAGTGAACCAAGATTATACAACAGGTAGTTCCGACCAAGCAATCTGATTGGTTGAAATAGCTATCTAGCCGTGCTTCAAACCAGCATGATAGCACGGGCCTAATCACATTAATAAATCACTCCGCACTGCAGTCCGCACCTGATTAGACCATATATGGCACAGCTGTGCTGTGACGTCACGCTGTCCCACGGTAGACAGCACGGCGAAAATAGCCGATCTGCAAGTTCACAACGCCTAGCCAGGTACCGCACGGCGAAAATAGCCGATCTACAAGTTCACAACGCGTCGCCATCGCGACGCGTTGTCAGCTTGTAGATCAGTTATTTTGGCCACGTGACACGGTCGTACGACGGAGCATATAGCCTACTGGAATTCATTCCACTGCGCAAGCATTGATAGCTCAGCTGTGTTGATGAGACGGTGCCTCAAAACGCTGCTACAGGGACTATTTAATGTCTCAGTCAAAAACTCTTCTCTTTACAGGGAAACGGATAATAGCGAAACATTTTTATTATGAATTGCCCCACAATATGAATACATTTGGATGTGTTTTGGTGGTAACTGTTGTATAATCGCAATATAACACTCGAGGGTGTGCTTTACCTACATTATTGGCACTTCAGTGATGCTCGCGTTACTCGGCTTCGCCTCGTCCCTGACCGCATCACTGGCGTGCCAATAATGACGGTAAAGCACACCCTCTCGTGTAATATTGCTTAATTGAAACCTAACCAAAGTCCTCAGCAAACAAAGAAGTGATTGGCTGGCCAAACTCAAAAGTGGGGAATCTGGTGAGCCAGGCACTATGTGCCCGTCATCTCACCACACTACCATGAACTTCCAAGACATACAATAAAACTAAACTAACCAGTAACGAAAAACATACCAAACAATACTTACGACCAGCCCATCAGAACTGAATAAAGAACTACAAATTAACTATAGAACAGCTTGGTGTTCTCTGCTGGGGTGAGGAGACACCTAAGAGCTGGCAACATGCTCCTCTGTTATAGCCCTAAGCCCTATTATACAACAGGTAGTTCCGGCCAAGCAATCTGATTTGTTGAAATAGCTATCTAGCCGTGCTTCAAACCAGCATGATAGCACGGGCCTAATCACATTAATAAATCACTCCGCACTGCAGTCCGCACCTGATTAGACCATATATGGCACAGCTGTGCTGTGACGTCACGCTGTCCCACAGTAGGAAAACAAACAGACGAAAACAAACAGCACAGCGAAAATAGCCGATCTACAAGTTCACAACGCGTAGCCAGGTATCGCACGGCGAAAATAGCCGATCTACAAGTTCACAACGCGTCGCCAGCTTGTAGATCAGTTATTTTGGCCACGTGACACGGTTGTACGACGGAGCATATAGCCTACTTTTACCCAAGTAAATGTTGAATTCCGGACAGAGTATTTCTACATTGCAGTATTGTATTGTATTGTATTGTATTGTATTGTATTGTATTGTATTGTATTGTATTGCCAACAAGTAAGATGAACTCTTGAGTGTCTGTGTTGTCGATTAACAGTTTACTTGGTTCTTCATTGTCAATCTGTAAAAAGTGAAATACAACGAAAGAATAAAGGTACGTTACCACGTGCTTCAACAACATTCTGGTCTCTGTAAAAACCTCATATGTTCAAAACTGTTCCTTTTCAGGATTCAAATTCAAAAGCAGCAAAAGTAGCAGATCTACAAGCTCAAAAGGCATAGCTTGTATATCTGCTACTTCTGCTACTTTCGTGTGACGCTGTAGTAATGATGAAGTAGGGCCTTAATTTACCAAGGTTTCCTGCCCGACAACAGCGATATAATGAAACAAATATTTATACAAAACTTAAAACATTCTTACAGAAACTGTCCGTCTGTCTGTCTGTCTGTCAGACTGTCTGTCTGACTGTCTGTCTGTCAGACTGCTGCTGAAACTGTTTGTACAAGCTGATATAAATTGTAGGTGATTGATTGCTGATCACAGGTGATCATAAGTTAAGCCTGATCAATAAGGAGCCAATCAGAAAGAAATATCTATATATATCTATATATGCAAAATGATATGCATAATTCTACCATCCGTGGCCATGGGGTAAGCACTTTATATTTGAAATCTGAACGTTTATATAGATGTACGGACCGTAAATGGAGAAAGTGCAAACACCAGGTCGAAGTTAATCCATGACTGTAACAGGAGTTTTCATGTACCGCAGGGTAAGACTACAGTAGCAGTTAATAATTAGACGTAAATTAATTAATATACTTTAACGTGCAGAATCCGAAACAGGCGGCGCTGTGATTCTGATTGTTGTTATGATTACGGTGATTATAGTATCATTGACACCACCTGGACGAGTGAGTCGTGTAACTTTCCTGACGTTAAGCTGTGTATGTGTTCAACAACAGCCATGCAGCCTTGCAGTTTAAGCGCAGATTTCAGCTTGGGAAAAGAACCCTCCAACAGCTTTGGGTACGTGGAATCTGTTACTGCTTCATAGTCACCATTGCGTTATCGTGGTATTCCTATTCTTGCTATTATGTTGCAAATGATTGTGTGTGTGTGTGTGTGTGTGTGTGTGTGTGCGGGCGAAATAACATTGACAGCTATGACAGGTGACGGAAGCTTGGCAGACCTATGCCAGGCTACCAACGGTTGCTAAACTGGCATTGGACTATCGCTTTTGGGGTGGGCTTTAGTGAAGGGTCCATTACCACTAACCTCTAACATCTGGGCTACCTGCCGTCCAGGTTGTCCCCACACACACACACACACACACACACACACACACACACACACACACACACACACACACACACACACACACACACACACACACACACACACAAACGCGCGCGCACACACACACACACACACACACACACACACACACACACACACACACACACACACACACACACACACACACACACACACACACACACACACACACACACACACACACACACACACACACTTTGTTGTTTATCTTCAGTTGTCTAAAAGTCTATGAAATGGTTTTCTGACGACACCTGCTGGTTGCATTGATCAACTGCAGCCTACAAGGAGCAGCTTTCAGACAGTTTAAAGTTGTTGTTGTTCATGTAGAATACAATATCAATAAATGTACATAAATGTACACATAGGATCTGTCCTGGTAAGAATGATTACGTTATTACACTGGTTGTACACTGACACCACAACAACAACAACAACAACTAAACAGCATCAATGTAACAAAGACAAACAGCATCATATTAATATATAGACATTCACAACAGTATCAGCAGTTAGTAAATAAATGCATGTCTTACCTGGTGATGAAACACCAAACATACAGCCTTGTATGCTAGTTGTACACTCTCATAGTTACAGACATAAGGGTCCATTTGGTTCCATTTGTACACTCTCAGAGTCAATAATTTGATGACCAGCAGCGGCTCCGGTAGGAGACACAAAGTGTCAACTTTGAGTCTCCTACCGGAGACATTAGCATCTTTCCGCTGGTCATCAAATTATTGGCTTAGGAATGCGACAACAACTAAAAAATCTCCCTGAATTCAAGGCTTCATGGCGTGTGTAATTGATAGAAAATAAGTCATTTTTTGGGTGAGCTATCCCTTTAAAGGGATATTTCACTTAAACAAAATGTTGGGTCTTTTTATTGTCTACTCAGGCCTTTGTGAGCCTCCCAGTCAGTTTTTAAGTTGCTTGATTCAGTATTTAGATCTTTCATTAAGATTATATATTCATTTAGACACGCCCCCCCCCCCCTTCCTGTACAAATCCATTATAACTTCTAACTCCATTTTCAACATGTTAGTTTCATCAAAAACACCAGTCCTTGGTTCTGGTGACTCATCCTGCCCTTGAGGAGTTCATGTTTTTAGCGGCGCTAGCCGCTCTATACCTTTAGGTATAGAGCGGATATTAGCCCTCTATGCCTGGCTTTTGCGTCAACGTTCTGATTGGTCAGGTGCGCCAACGTTCTGATTGGTCAGGTGCGTCAACGTTCTGATTGGTCAGGTGCGTCAACGTTCTGATTGGTCAGGTGCGCCAAAGTTGTGATTGGTCACTATTCATGACATCACTATGATGTCATGAATATAGAATTCGATGTCTATATAAACGATGACAAGGACTTCATCTTATTATTCATTTGGCTAAAGTCTCCGTCTAGGTAAGTTATTTAAAGTTAATATGACGAATAGAAAGAGAAAGATACAAGAACAGATGAAGGGTGAATGTATAGAAAGTCTGAGTTCGGGGTTCAGTCATCCGTTATGACAGAATGGTTTGATAGAGACGATCGAGAATCCAAGAGTCCGTTAAGGTTCTGATTGGTCAGGCCCGTCAAGGTTCTGATTGGTCAGGCCCGTCAAGGTTGTGATTTGTCAGGCAAGGGGACTATTCATGACATCACTATGATGTCAAGGTTTATTTTTTATTTCCTCATGTTTTTTTTTGTATATATTTTTATTTGGCTAAAGTCTCCTTCTAGGTAAGTTATTTAAAGTTAGATCCTCAATTTAACTTTATCTGTCGTCGACGCTCTGATTGGTCAGACCCGTCAACAAAGTGATTGGTCAAGCTTCACATGACACATGGCTATAAACACATTATAAACACATATCGATGACATAATGTATTCAAAGGCGCCGCTACCTTCACACAGGGTGTGATTTTTTATATTACTTTTTTATTTTTTTTGCATTTAATCGTTTTCATTTCCCAAAAAACATATACAAAATACATGAAAAAAAGCAATTGAAAAACACAGGCTCCTCACGTATTAGACGGACAATGTCAGTCACCAGAACCAAGGACAGGTGTTTCTGATGAATCTATCATGATTAAAATGCCGTTTGAAATTACAATGGGTTTGTGTATAGGAAGGGGGTGTGTCTGATAAAATTAATATCAAACATCTAAATACAGTTCTAATCAAGCAATTTTAAACTGTCCGAGGTAATCCCAAAAGCTTGAGCAGACGATAAAATGACCACTTTCTAAATACAAAGTGAAATATGCCTTTAAGACACTATAGCAGGGAAAACCTTATACAAAGGCCCTGGTAGCTCTCCTCTGGATGTTTCCACAGCTAGCCTCAAGACATACTAAAATTGTTGCTTCACCTGTAGCCTTTTAAGCAGGTGAGACAAACCATCACATGATTACTAACTGGTAACTCTGTTAACTCAAACAAGGCTAACTAAGGCCCATGAGCTATTTTACACAATGACGTCATAATGAAGTTAGTTAAATATGTTCATTACAATGTTTTCCAGGCGCCAATTCATTCACAGATTATTAACTAAAGGCAAAACATAATACCAACATAAACACACACCCCTCCTCCTCTACAGTGCTTGGTCCAGTCCAATCAACTGGATTGCCAGCACTGCAGAGGAGAGTCATGTGACCAAACAAACAATTCAACTTCCCCGCACAGTGTCCATCAATAAACATTTAAAAACCCTTTCAGTCATTGAGTGTAAGAATGTTATAATACGGCAGGGGTGGGCAGCATTTATTTCAAGAGGGCCATATTGACTTCCATAAAATGAGTGAAGGGCCACACATTATACAAACTTGAAACACACAGTGCTGAATGATGTTAAAACTGCATGAATGTGGTAGACATGCCAGACTACTTTAGAATAAGGTCCTTGCTTTCACAACAAGAATTTTCAGTTACAAAATGCTGATCTTTCTTTTTCTTTTCGTATCACTCTGGTGTTCTCTAACCTGACTCAGCCAGATGAGGGCGGTATTGAGTTTCAATACACACCCTGATCTGTACACTCTCAGAGTTACAGACCAACAAGGGTCCATTTGGTCCCAGTTTCTACCGCCCCAAAGAGCATTGAGCTGTTGAACAGATTTGGTACCTTCTCTGGCTACAGATTAAATTATAATAAAAGTGAATGTTTCCCAGTAAATAACTTGGCCTGTCATATTCCAAATGGATCACTACCCTTTCGCACCTCAGATTGTGGCTTTAAATACCTGGGGGTACACATCCGTGGGACTCTAGATGAGCTGTTTAGACTTTAGAGATAATTTTTTACCTCTTGTTGATAAACTTAAATTGGACCTACATAGATGGGGAATTATCAATATATCTCTGGCAGGGAGAGTAAATTGTATTAGGATGAATGTTCTGCCCCGTTTTCTGTATTTATTTCAAGCTCTGCCGGTTTTTATCCCCAGACCCTTTTTTTGTAAACTTGATACATTACTCTCATCTTTTATATGGGGAGGTAAAACTCCAAGACTAAAGAAGGAATACCTACAGAGAAATAGAGATGACGTGGTCTTGCCCTACCTAATTTGAAGTATTATTATTGGGCTGCTAACATCTCTAAAATTACTTGTTGGGCCCACAACCCTGATCTAGACTGGTGTCAAATTGAAGCAAATTCCTGTCCCAATACATCTCTATTGGCCTTAATCACCACTAAATTACCTATTTCTCCTAATCAGCAATCTTCCAATCCCATTGTTTTAAGCACACTGCAGATATGGTCCCAATACAGAACCTTCTTTGGCCTCCGTGAAATATCCCTCTACAGCCCTATAAATAACCACCACCTAATATTTGCCCCGGCAAGGACAGATCCAGGTTACTCTATGTGGCATAGGCTGGGTCTCTCTAAACTAAAGGATTTATACATTGATGGAATTTTTGCTAACTTTGGGGAATTGGCAACTAAATATGAACTCCCAAATTCTCACTTGTTTAGATATTTCCAAATTCGCAATTTTGTTAGAACATATAATCCCTCATTCCCTAATATTCCGGCCAGATCAGGGGTGGAGTCTATCTTGGATGCTCCTAGGCAGGTAAAGGGCCTCATGTCTTCTATTTATAACATTATATCCTCTTTAAGGGTCACCTCTCTGGATGGAATTAAAGCAGGGTGGGAGGGGGAACTTGGGGAATCCATCACAGACGATATCTGTAATCAAACTCAAATCCGAGTGAATGGCAGTACCTCGTGTGCTCGACTTAGCTTGATACAACTCAAAGTCTTACACCGCTCTCATTATAGCAAAGCCAAACTGTCTAGAATATATTTATTATAATAGAAATATATTTATTTATCAAGTAAAAAAGCAGTTATTTAAAATGTACTGCAACATTGTATCAAAGTGTATCAGAAAGGGTTAAAATGACAACAGGCTCTATGCACAGCAGACATATTGTAAAGAAACCGGGCCTCTTCCTTACTTCCTTCACAGGTGTTACCAATGATTCTAATGAAGGCTCTGTTCCATTTAGTGTAGCACAATGTACCCCTATAACTCTTGAGAGTGTACAAATGGAACCAAATGGACCCGTACGGGTCCATTTGGTTCCATTTGTACACTCTCAGAGTTACACACCCGTCAGGGGCCATTTTGAACCCCCTCAAGGAACCATGAGGGTCCCTGGACCACACTTTGAGACCCACTGGTGTAGCAGAGTGTCTCCAGTGAGTCAACACCCTGACTCTGTTTGACCAGAATGGAACAGAGCCTTCATTAGTATCATTGTAACAACCTGTGAAGTAAGGAAGAGGCCCAGTTTCTTTACAATATGGCTGCTGTGCAGCATAGAGCCTGTATCCTACTGTACAAGTAGCCAGGGGGAGGGGACCACAGGTGTCCTTACACACAGGAGGGAGGCAGGGAGTGAGGAGAAAGGTTTCACCACCACCAGGAGCACACACGCACGCACGCGCACGCGCGCACGCACGCACGCACGCACACACACACACACACACACACACACACACACACACACACACACACACACACACACACACACACACACACACACACACACACACACACACACACACACAGTGTTTCTTCACAATGAGAATAAACATGGCAGCAGAATATCATGCAGAGTTCAAACATCAATACAGCCTATATACCACCCTGAGACCACCCTCCTGTCTGGACTACAACTATGTATGTGATACTATATACCACCCTGAGACCACCCTCCTGTCTGGACTACAACTATGTATGTGATACTATATACCACCCTGAGACCACCCTCCTGTCTGGACTACAACTATGTATGTGATACTATATACCACCCTGAGACCACCCTCCTGTCTGGACTACAACTATGTATGTGATACTATATACCACCCTGAGACCACCCTCCTGTCTGGACTACAACTATGTATGTGATACTATATACCACCCTGAGACCAACCTCCTGTCTGGACTACAACTATGTATGTGATACTATATACCACCCTGAGACCACCCTCCTGTCTGGACTACAACTATGTATGTGATACTATGTCTGGACTACAACTATGGATGTGATACGGTAGAACCCTATGTGTGCCAGTGTGTTCCCTTAGATCATCTGCTCTACTGGACATTCATAAGGCTACTTTGGTGACCAAAGGAGATGTTTGCCATAAAGGCCCCCAGACTCTGGAGCAGCCTACCAGAGAGCCCCTTTCGGGACCCCGTTTACCTTTTTTATATTTGGGAAGGCGGTATCCAGGGTCCCTTGACGCTCAAACCACTCTCTCTCGTACTCGCGGCTACCACTGTCTGGTCTCGGGCTAATAGCTCGTCTCTTAGAAGTTGCAGAGATTTCTCAAACGTACCCAGAAAAGCAATAGTAGCGCGCCCGAAAGCTGCATTAATCCGCACGGATCGGTGATGCCGTTTAACATTTTTAATAATTTAGTAAAACTCAAGCTCCTCTCTCACACTCTGCTCCACTGCCCATGTCCCGCCTCCCCGCGGTGACTGACAAGCTGCGCGTCCTACGTTACTGCCTCTGATTGGTGAGCTCCTACATGCTTGCATGACAATCACACGCGGTTAAGGTTAGGAATAAGGTAAGGTTTAGACATAGTTTTACTGAGGTTAAGGTTAGGAATAAGGTTAGGTTTAGACATAGTTTTACTGAGGTTAAGGTTAGGAATAAGGTTAGGTTTAGACATAGTTTTACTGAGGTTAAGGTTAGGAATAAGGTTAGGTTTAGACATAGTTTTACTGAGGTTAAGGTTAGGAATAAGGTTAGGTTTAGACATAGTTTTACTGAGGTTAAGGTTAGGAATAAGGTTAGGTTTAGACATAGTTTTACTGAGGTTAAGGTTAGGAATAAGGTTAGGTTTAGACATAGTTTTACTGAGGATAGGAATACCTGGTGGCGACCGTTCCCAGGTCACCGGATTTGACCCGGGGCGAGCGTGTTTTGGGGCGAGGGTTCTTGTCTTCAAACATGTTCTACCTGGATCTGTCAACAGCCTGCAGCACATGAGAAAAAACATCCTTACTGTAAATACAGTATTTGTTCTTGTCTGACACAATAATATATGTACTATAAATAGATATGATAAATATGGTGAAAACACAAGTTGTTACAGGACTCTAGAAACTGTGTTTATGAATATGGATGCTTCTTTGTAGGATTCATCATAGACTTCACTATGTGTCCATGTCTAGTTCCATGCGTCATTGCTGTGTTTGGTCACTAGATGGCAGTCTAAGACCCACATAATGGACCAAGTTCTCAGTCTGACTGATTTCAGTGATTTTGATCAGATTAAAGGTTATTATAAAGAGTCAAACTAACAATAGAATAAATGTTCAGAAGCATCTTCTATAAAAAAAAACACTAAAGCTCTGGGATATTTCATAACATCAAAGGTTAAAGCCTCAATGTGTGATTTCTTCAACTGTGTGGCTGTATATAGAACAGTTTAATGATACAAACCTAAACATCATAATTCTACATATTGTTCATTATTTAGTAAATAGATCCTTTCATATTGTTTCACTGATCATAGATCAGGACTTTATGGACAAATAAACACAAATCCACTCATGAGATTTATTTTAGCTTTGGATTGAGTTATGTTTCTTTTCTCTTCTGCACTGTAACTGTATCTATGAATGTTTATTATGTATGTAACTGTATCTATGAATGTTTATTATGTATGTTTATGAACCCTAATGTCCTTTTATAATGTTATAATAGTGTTTCCTTTGCTTGACAGAGAGACAAAGATCACAGAGTCAAAGAGGATCTCTTGTTTGATATGAAGTTCTATGACTGAAGTACTGTACTTAAGTACACTTTTTAGGAATGTTTAGTTTTTCAATTCCTTTAAACCCATTCCCTCCCTCGTTTACATTGAGTGTAATTCCGTCTTTCACCAGATGCGCCCCGTTACTACCGCCCATTGGGAACTTCCAACAGAATCGGCCACAGACGGGATTAAAACACTTCTTTATTGAATAATATGGATTAATACATTACACAAACACTCCGTACACATAGTTAACATTTAGGACAAGTGTATATTTATCATTTGTACATGTTTGTAGAAATACAGGCTTTACTGGTGACATTCCAGGACAAACTGGGGGGGTGGAGCTAAGACTCTCGTAGATACTAAAGTAAAAGTCAGACTGTATAAAATACATCTATGATAGTCTTGATCTAAAGGCTAAACCTGTTGCATAATATGAACCACCATGCGGCTGTCACTCTGCGAAGATAAGAAAATAGCAGATCTGCCAGCATAGAGCATCGAAGTCTGACGTCATTGACTCATCCTACCTGGGTCTCGGTTTCCCCCGTTGTGAATCCCCATAGACGTGTTTAATAATAATAAGAAGTGTGTTCCATAAATAAACTAATAACCCGGAGGTTTGACTCTTATGGATATGAAGCATCAACTGACGGTGAGAAAACATTAATGTTACTTCAGACAAAATGAGTTAAATTTTCTCCATAAACAGACTGTATGAAATATGAGTGACTGACTATCATAAACAATACAAAGCCTCATCGACAACAGCGCCGAGACACTTTGTTTATTTATAGATCATAATTCATATATGAGACGATTTGAAGTCCCGATGTTATTCTCTATAGAGAAATGACTTCCACGACCCAGGGGATGAGACAGTGACGTCAGGACTTCTGTACTCTAGTGCTTTCAGATGAATACAACATAGAACAATAAAGCATTGTAGATCTGCAATAATCGCAGATCAGATCTGCAAGCCCTGCAGAAAGTGTTTGTATAAAGAGCAGCATGCACTAAATGAATGATCAAAGAGTTGATGGATATAAAGTTGATACTTTGTTACCAGAGTCTCGTGCTGTTTGGTGACTTTCTGTGCAGCCTGGTGGAAACCGTTGTCCTTCAGATGTTTATGGATTAAAAACATTAACTTATTGTTCACAGACATCATGGATCAATACATTAAAAACATTTATAAATCACTGTTAAAAGCTCTTATTATTATTACTGTAAAACACATTCTGAATCTGCACGCATGTCTCACTGTACCGCTCCTCAACTCTGAACCCGGATGTTGTTGCTCCGTGGACGGACTACAATGCTTCATGGGAAGTGTAGTAAAAGGTATTAGCCTGTGATCGAAGCTATTTTGGGGTTTCGGTCTGAGTCGAGTGCCGCGCTATGAGCTTGTAGATCTGCTATTTTTGAAAAATCGTGAAAATGTGTGTAAATCTTTGAACATATTTTCTACAAACAGTTTATTGAGAAAAAACGTATGTTTCTATATCAGCGGTGCTCCAACTTTTCCATGTCAAGGACCACCCAACATGATATGTATTTGGCCGCAGACCCCCGTCTCTAAATATGTTGTTCCAGGGACCCCCAGAAGCACAGATCAGAGTCAAATGTTTTAGCTTCATGCAGTATATTCAAAGATTTACACACGTTTTTAAGAGTTTTAAAAAAATAGCAGATCTACAAGCTCATAGCGCGGCACTCGGTGCCGCGCTATGAGCTTGTAGATGATGATGATGATTTTTCTTTATTAAAGTGTCATGCTTCCAAAGGAAGCCCAGCCCATATGGACTTACAGGACACTAGCATTTCATTTAACAAACGATGAACCAACATAATTCTTCAAAACAATAAACAAACAAATAACAAACTAAAACACTCAAGCTTCCTGCCCATGGCAGATTACATAAATACAACTTAAAATACAACATTGGGCCTGTTACCTCACATCTTAACAGAGGACCGGACAAGAACCTATTTGAAGAGATGAGATTGTCTTCTACTCCAGGCACTAGAAACTAAATGTGCCGTCTTAAATACCTCATAATTAAACAACCACTCCAACTTCTGGCCATCATCTTGCCAGAATAGATCAGGTTTTTGTTTTTGCATTACATCAAATAAAGGAACCCTCAAATCGTCATACAGAGTACAATAAAACATAAAATGGAATTCATTTTCGACATCTTTCAGGTCACATACATTGCATATTCTATTCTCTTCTGGCACAGCTGAGAACCGACCAACCTCAATAGCAAGAGGCAGGATACCAGCTCTCAGCTGAGCACACAATGACCGCTGGTTTCTGGTTAAAAAGGATTTGACATAGGACTCAGTACCAAAACACTGCTTAATCTGGACATATGATCTAAGTTTTGGCTTAGACCATATGTCATTTGACCATTTCTCTTTGTAATTACAAAATATTTTTTCTTTCAACAGGTTAATGTTACAACGAAGCATATTATGAAACATATAAGCCAAATCTGCCTCTCTGAGAATAGAAAACACTTCCTTTATCCAGGGGTCATTGTGAGCCTTGGCCCAGTTGAAGACCTTTTTTGTCAGCCTACCCTCTGGCAGATTAATGAGACGATTCCACAACCGTATCACTTCTCCCTTTTGCCTAATCTCCATCGGTTCCCAACCCATATCTCCCTGGATTGCAAGAGAAGGGGCAAATGCATGTACCCCAAGGAAACACCTTATGGCTCTATTCTGGATAGAATTTACTTTTTTGACATCCTTAAAACCCCAAACACCAGCTGCATAAACAAGAATAGGACAAACACATGCATCATAGAGCTGCGAGTATGTGGAATAACCAATATCTTTACAGAATTTCATTTTACTAATAATTGACCCAACAGCTCTACCTGCAGAGTCTGCCAAAATTCCAATTCCAAAATCATAAGACATAAATTCATCTAGGGTAAAGCCCAAGTACTTATATACATCAGTATAGTCCAGAGACAGGGTACCAAATGAGAAAATCTGAGAAGATCTTGCTGTACCTTTTTTTCTAAAGTGCATGTAGATCTGCTATTTTTGAATAGCCAAAGAAATAAAAAAAAATGACACAGATTTGTTCCCGGTCTTAATGGGTTAACACCACACTAAAGGGTGTGGTCAGTGTAACTACTGTAGATCATAAACTATTTCTATTGTATCAATAGAGTCATGAGCATCTACTGTACAGAGACAGTGATCAAGACAGGAAGTAGTGTGTCAAGCCTCACTGATAGAAGTATCATTATTCTCAGGTAAAAATACCTTGTTAGATAAAATCAATCCACTGTCTGAACATAAATCCATTAAATGATTACCAAATAAAGATTTAACATCAGTTACATCTGCATTCATGTAACAACAACATAGATGCAGGTGGAAGGATTATGCTGAATAAAAGACATAATGAATATCATTCTACTGAGATACTCATCCTCATTATGATAGCACTCATAGTGTATAAACATTCACAGTTATGAACCTTTTACCATGACAGAACAGCTCTATCCCAATAGCCCAGTCAACTCCTAATCTAATGACATTAACCAACTGCTCATATGTTTTATTCCACAGAGCAGCAACTCCCCCTGGAATCCTCCCTCGTACCACTTTAGAACACAGGTCGGTGGTGGATTCCCCCGCCCTGTGAAAGTCCTTATGGATATAAAGTTAAGACCTTCCAGGTCTCGTTTAGCCAAGAACGTCTCCTGGACACACAAAATGTCACATCTCTCTAACAGTTTGTCCACAACAATACGGTGTGATGTATCAGTTTCACTGTGGCCAACACACAGCCCTCACACATTGTAAGACACAACACAGATGTTTATGTTCATAGAGAGATAGTTCATGTCACAGAGACTATGCAGTCTCAGACTGGCTCTCAAGCAGAGCTGCAGGTGTCCTGAACTTACAACTGTTTGTCTCCAAAGATCTCACTATCCTGGTTGACTACCTGGTGAGCTTGTTCCTACAGTATCTCTGACTGAGAGCTTCCCATACAGGAGACCATGTTAGAAGTGACCTGTACATCATAATAATAATAATAATAATAATAATAATAATAATAATGTTCACAGGCTGTACCAAAGAGCACGTTGACAAACTCACCAACTGAAATAAATACAAGAACACTTATATTATCAATATACATTTTATTACATGTTGTAACACTTAGAAAGGCTTCCAGAGCATTGTAAATACAGCTGGTTTTGAATGCTAGACAATTACAATATACATTTATAGATAATATTGTAACAAGAATCATCTTTATTGTCACATCACAGTTTACAGTGTAAAACAGTGTGAAAACAAGCTCCATCGTTTTAGTTATTTCCATAAAAAAGAGAATAAAAAACAATAACAATGTATCTACATATTTACACATAGTATATCTATCTGCTTTATATCTGATGATGACCATATTTAACCCTTTATATCTGATGATGACCATATTTAACCCTTTATATCTGATGATGACCATATTTAACCCTTTATATCTGATGATGACCATATTTAACCCTTTATATCTGATGATGACCATATTTAACCCTTTATATCTGATGATGACCATATTTAAAGGAATAACTTTAGGCCAGTGGTTTTCAACAATTTTCATGCCAAGGACCCCTAAATTGATATACATTTGGCCACGGACCCCCATCTGAAGACGTTTTGTGCCAGGGACCCCCAGAAGCAAAGATTGGAGTAAAAAAATGTTTGAAATGAAAGATTTTTCAAAAATAGCAGATCTACAAGCTCATAGCGCGGCACTCGGTGCCGCGCTATGAACTTGTAGACTTAACTACTCTACTCCAATACTTTTACTTCTACTCCACTACATCTCAGATCAAAAATATTGTACTTTTACTCACTACATTTATTTGAAAACCTTTAGTTACTTTGTAGATTTTGATTATTATTACAAAACCTACATTTCGTCCATTTGAAAATAGCAGCTCACAATGCGTCGCGATGCGACGCATTGTGAGCTTGTAGATCTGCTATTTTTAAACATTTGAAAACTTGTGACATGGGACATTATGCATAATGAGTACTTTTACTTTTGGTACTTTAAGTACATTTTGATGCCAATACTTTTGTACTTTTACTCAAGTACATTCTGAATTCCGGACTTTACTTGTGACAGAGTATGTCTACATTGCAGTATTTATACTTTTACTTAAGTAAAGCAATTGAGTACTTTTTCCACCACTGCTCCCTATTTCGCAATGAAATAAAAAGATCTCCAAATGGTTTCATTTACTTTTTAAAAATGTCAAAAATAGTGAAAATAGCCGATCTACAAGCCCACATGTTGTGAGCCATCCATGCTCCTCTCTCACTCTCACTCTCTCTCTCTCTCTCTCTCTCTCTCTCTCTCTCTCTCTCTCTCTCTCTCCTCCCCCCCATCCCTTCCTCCTTCCTTTAACAAATATAACCCTGACTGTACAGTATAATATAAATCATACATATATACATAAACTATATACCTGTAGACGTGGACATGTATTAGAACACGCCCACATATCCATACCAACTATGTTGGTTGTGTCAACTCATCAGAGACATTATCTGTCCTCACAAAGACACACTGAGGAGGAGACATTATCTGTCCTCACAAAGACACACTGAGGAGGAGACATTATCTGTCCTCACAAAGACACACTGAGGAGGAGACATCATCAAGGCCAAACCCAGGATAGAGAGGTTCAGTGAATGTGGTCTGTAACGTGTACAGGTGTGTCAGTGAGTCAGAGGACCTGTGATAGAAGGACACAGTACCTAAGTAAGCTGTGTATGTGTTCAACAACAGCCATGCAGCCTTGCAGTTTAAGCGCAGATTTCAGCTTGGGAAAAGAACCCTCCAACAGTTTTGGGTACGTGGAATCTGTTACTGCTTCATAGTCACCATTGCGTTATCGTGGTATTCCTATTCTTGCTATTATGTTGCAAATGATTGTGTGTGTGTGTGTGTGTGTGTGTGCGGGCGAAATAACATTGACAGCTATGACAGGTGACGGAAGCTTGGCAGACCTATGCCAGGCTACCAACGGTTGCTAAACTGGCATTGGACTATCGCTTTTGGGGTGGGCTTTAGTGAAGGGTCCATTCCCCTGCTTCAACATGTTCTTCATCATTTAGAATAAAATAGAATTGTATTAATCTCCAAGAAGAAATACATTGAATGCATCCAGACGGCCCAAATACAAACACTCTGCTATAAACTGAAGAGACCCATATGGTTAACAGCTGTCATTGTGCCATCTGGCCAGGCAGGGATTGGAACCACTAACCTCTAACATCTGGGCTACCTGCCGTCCAGGTTGTCCCCACACACACACACACACACACACACACACACACACACACACACACACACACACACACACACACACACACACACACACACACACACACACACAAACGCGCGCGCGCGCGCACACACACACACACACACACACACACACACACACACACACACACACACACACACACACACACACACACACACACACACACACACACACACACACACACACACACACACACACACACACACACACACACACACACACTTTGTTGTTTATCTTCAGTTGTCTAAAAGTCTATGAAATGGTTTTCTGACGACACCTGCTGGTTGCATTGATCAACTGCAGCCTACAAGGAGCAGCTTTCAGACAGTTTAAAGTTGTTGTTGTTGTTCATGTAGAATACAATATCAATAAATGTACATAAATGTACACATAGGATCTGTCCTGGTAAGAATGATTACGTTATTACACTGGTTGTACACTGACACCACAACAACAACAACAACAACTAAACAGCATCAATGTAACAAAGACAAACAGCATCATATTAATATATAGACATTCACAACAGTATCAGCAGTTAGTAAATAAATGCATGTCTTACCTGGTGATGAAACACCAAACATACAGCCTTGTATGCTAGTTGTACACTCTCATAGTTACAGACATAAGGGTCCATTTGGTTCCATTTGTACACTCTCAGAGTCAATAATTTGATGACCAGCAGCGGCTCCGGTAGGAGACACAAAGTGTCAACTTTGAGTCTCCTACCGGAGACATTAGCATCTTTCCGCTGGTCATCAAATTATTGGCTTAGGAATGCGACAACAACTAAAAAATCTCCCTGAATTCAAGGCTTCATGGTGTGTGTAATTGATAGAAAATAAGTCATTTTTTGGGTGAGCTATCCCTTTAAAGGGATATTTCACTTAAACAAAATGTTGGGTCTTTTTATTGTCTACTCAGGCCTTTGTGAGCCTCCCAGTCAGTTTTTAAGTTGCTTGATTCAGTATTTAGATCTTTCATTAAGATTATATATTCATTTAGACACACGTCCCCCCCCCCCCCTTCCTGTACAAATCCATTATAACTTCTAACTCCATTTTCAACATGTTAGTTTCATCAAAAACACCAGTCCTTGGTTCTGGTGACTCATCCTGCCCTTGAGGAGTTCATGTTTTTTATATTACTTTTTTATTTTTTTTGTATTTAATCGTTTTCATTTCCCAAAAAACATATACAAAATACATGAAAAAAAGCAATTGAAAAACACAGGCTCCTCACGTATTAGACGGACAATGTCAGTCACCAGAACCAAGGACAGGTGTTTCTGATGAATCTATCATGATTAAAATGCCGTTTGAAATTACAATGGGTTTGTGTATAGGAAGGGGGTGTGTCTGATAAAATTAATATCAAACATCTAAATACAGTTCTAATCAAGCAATTTTAAACTGTCCGAGGTAATCCCAAAAGCTTGAGCAGACGATAAAATGACCACTTTCTAAATACAAAGTGAAATATGCCTTTAAGACACTATAGCAGGGAAAACCTTATACAAAGGCCCTGGTAGCTCTCCTCTGGATGTTTCCACAGCTAGCCTCAAGACATACTAAAATTGTTGCTTCACCTGTAGCCTTTTAAGCAGGTGAGACAAACCATCACATGATTACTAACTGGTAACTCTGTTAACTCAAACAAGGCTAACTAAGGCCCATGAGCTATTTTACACAATGACGTCATAATGAAGTTAGTTAAATATGTTCATTACAATGTTTTCCAGGCGCCAATTCATTCACAGATTATTAACTAAAGGCAAAACATAATACCAACATAAACACACACCCCTCCTCCTCTACAGTGCTTGGTCCAGTCCAATCAACTGGATTGCCAGCACTGCAGAGGAGAGTCATGTGACCAAACAAACAATTCAACTTCCCCGCACAGTGTCCATCAATAAACATTTAAAAACCCTTTCAGTCATTGAGTGTAAGAATGTTATAATACGGCAGGGGTGGGCAGCATTTATTTCAAGGGCCATATTGACTTCCATAAAATGAGTGAAGGGCCACACATTATACAAACTTGAAACACACAGTGCTGAATGATGTTAAAACTGCATGAATGTGGTAGACATGCCAGACTACTTTAGAATAAGGTCCTTGCTTTCACAACAAGAATTTTCAGTTACAAAATGCTGATCTTTCTTTTTCTTTTCGTATCACTCTGGTGTTCTCTAACCTGACTCAGCCAGATGAGGGCGGTATTGAGTTTCAATACACACCCTGATCTATACACTCTCAGAGTTACAGACCAACAAGGGTCCATTTGGTCCCAGTTTCTACCGCCCCAAAGAGCATTGAGCTGTTGAACAGATTTGGTACCTTCTCTGGCTACAGATTAAATTATAATAAAAGTGAATGTTTCCCAGTAAATAACTTGGCCTGTCATATTCCAAATGGATCACTACCCTTTCGCACCTCAGATTGTGGCTTTAAATACCTGGGGGTACACATCCGTGGGACTCTAGATGAGCTGTTTAGACTTTAGAGATAATTTTTTACCTCTTGTTGATAAACTTAAATTGGACCTACATAGATGGGGAATTATCAATATATCTCTGGCAGGGAGAGTAAATTGTATTAGGATGAATGTTCTGCCCCGTTTTCTGTATTTATTTCAAGCTCTGCCGGTTTTTATCCCCAGACCCTTTTTTTGTAAACTTGATACATTACTCTCATCTTTTATATGGGGAGGTAAAACTCCAAGACTAAAGAAGGAATACCTACAGAGAAATAGAGATGACGTGGTCTTGCCCTACCTAATTTGAAGTATTATTATTGGGCTGCTAACATCTCTAAAATTACTTGTTGGGCCCACAACCCTGATCTAGACTGGTGTCAAATTGAAGCAAATTCCTGTCCCAATACATCTCTATTGGCCTTAATCACCACTAAATTACCTATTTCTCCTAATCAGCAATCTTCCAATCCCATTGTTTTAAGCACACTGCAGATATGGTCCCAATACAGAACCTTCTTTGGCCTCCGTGAAATATCCCTCTACAGCCCTATAAATAACCACCACCTAATATTTGCCCCGGCAAGGACAGATCCAGGTTACTCTATGTGGCATAGGCTGGGTCTCTCTAAACTAAAGGATTTATACATTGATGGAATTTTTGCTAACTTTGGGGAATTGGCAACTAAATATGAACTCCCAAATTCTCACTTGTTTAGATATTTCCAAATTCGCAATTTTGTTAGAACATATAATCCCTCATTCCCTAATATTCCGGCCAGATCAGGGGTGGAGTCTATCTTGGATGCTCCTAGGCAGGTAAAGGGCCTCATGTCTTCTATTTATAACATTATATCCTCTTTAAGGGTCACCTCTCTGGATGGAATTAAAGCAGGGTGGGAGGGGGAACTTGGGGAATCCATCACAGACGATATCTGGAATCAAACTCAAATCCGAGTGAATGGCAGTACCTCGTGTGCTCGACTTAGCTTGATACAACTCAAAGTCTTACATCGCTCTCATTATAGCAAAGCCAAACTGTCTAGAATATACCCTACTGTGGATGACAGCTGTGATAGATGCCATACATCCCCGGCAAATTTAACCCATATGTTTTGGTCTTGTCCTCGACTGGAGAGTTATTGGGGTACCATATTTAGACACTTATCACAAATGTTTAACATTAGCTTACAGCCCAGCCCTGTAACTGCTATCTTTGGGGTTCTGCCCAAAGATCTGACTTTTAATAAATTAACCCAGAATGGTATTGCCTTTCTTACACTGCTGGCACGGAGGAAAATCCTCCTAGAGTGGAAATCTCCATGTGCCCCAAAACCAGATCTATGGCTGAAAGATGTAATGTTATTCCTGAATCTAGAGAAAATTAAATTTGACTTAAGAGGATCACCAGGTGGATTTATGTCCGCCTGGGGCACCATAATAACCTATCTTACTAATCCGACAAGACTCCCTGATGCCACATAAGGTTGCCCGTGACAAAACCCCTCCATTGATCTGGAGACCCCCCCACCTGTCCCTCAGGCCGTCACTCTGTCTTCCTACCTTCGTCTATTTTGTTCTCTGTTGGGGAGGAGGGGAGAGGGAGAGATAAAGGGGAAAGGAACATTCTTAGGTTATGTTCTTTTATCCTTTAGAACTTGTTGTGGACTTTGCTGATTTAACGTAATGTTTTTTTTTTCTTAGGATCTTTCTTTTTTTCCCCACGTGGTGAAATGAACGGTGACTAAAGACCCATGAGGGAGGGAGGGAGGGTGGGAAAATGTAATGTTGTGTCAAACTGAACCAGCCGTGTACTTTGAACCAGCTGAGTGTTAAACGTTATGTTGGGAGTGAATTGTATTGTACTGTCTGTTCCTATATGTAAGAAAAAGAAAAAGGCATGAGTCTTATTGTACAGTATCTACAACTACTGTACCCTGCTACTAATGCTGAATAAAAATCATAAAAGAAAAAAGGGCCCATTTGGTTCCATTTGTACACTCTCAGACTTACAGACCAATAACGGTCCATTTGGTTCCATTTGTACATTCTCAGACTTACAGACCAATAAGGGTCCATTTGGTTCCATTTGTACACTGTCAGAGTTACAGGCCAATAAGGGTCCATTTGGTTCCATGTGTACACTCTCAGAGTTACAGACCTGTAAGGGTCCATTTGGTTCCATTTGTTACACTCTCAGAGTTACAGACCCATAGGTGTCCATTTGGTTCTAACTGCACTCTCAGAGTTACAGACGTGTAAGGGTCCATTTGGTTTCATTCGTACTCTCTCAGAGTTACAGACCCATAAGGGTCCATTTGGTTCCATTCGTACTCTCTCAGAGTTACAGACCCATAAGGGTCCATTTGGTTCTAATTGCACTCTCAGAGTTACAGACGTGTAAGGGTCCATTTGGTTCCATTCGTACTCTCTCAGAGTTTACAGTTTAATCGATAGAAAATAAGTTATTTTGGGGTGAACTATCCCTTTAAAGCCTGGACCCGCTCTGGAGCTGCAGAGGCTCTCTCTCTTTAGATTACACAACTCACACACAGTGGTATTGGGACAAACACACTGAATACACATTACTTTGATCAAACCAATAAAAATCATTGCTGGTCACTTTCTCACCATTACAGTTTAGGCATTTAGCAGACGCTCTTAATCCAGAGCGATTTACATTAAGCAAGGACAAAAGATAATACATCATAATACACAAAATACATCAAATACATAAAAATAGTAATCTAATAATAAAGTAATACATAAGTAAACCAATAATCTAATAATAACTAATACATACGTAAACCAAGAACCTATCATCAGCCTACATAGAAACTATACACACTATAGGATGCCAGGTCAACAATGACCTGGTGCACCATATACACTGAATACCAGACCACAGGTTGATAATGATAAGGAAGAGCAGTGACGTGTGTTTACAGTTTAAAAATAATAACTGTTTTATTTATAATTCAAGGCTGAGTAAAGTAACTATAATAAAGACTTCAAACTGGAAAAGAAGGTCATGAGGTTAGAAATATATTTATTTATCAAGTAAAAAAAGAGTTATTTAAAATGTACTGCAACATTGTATCAAAGTGTATCAGCAAGGGTTAAAATGACAACAGGCTCTATGCACAGCAGACATATTGTAAAGAAACCGGGCCTCTTCCTTACTTCCTTCACAGGAGTTACCAATGATGCTAATGAAGGCTCTGTTCCATTTAGTGTAGCACAATGTACCCCTATAACTCTTGAGAGTGTACAAATGGAACCAAATGGACCCGTACGGGTCCATTTGGTTCCATTTGTACACTCTCAGAGTTACACACCCGTCAGGGGTCATTTTGAACCCCCCTCAAGGACCCATGAGGGTCCCTGGACCACACTTTGAGACCCACTGGTGTAGCAGAGTGTTTCCAGTGAGTCAACACCCTGACTCTGTTTGACCAGAATGGAACAGAGCCTTCATTAGTATCATTGGTAACAACCTGTGAAGGAAGTAAGGAAGAGGCCCAGTTTCTTTACAGTATGTCTGCTGTACATAGAGCCCATAGATATATATAAGAAAGGCTAGATGGCTCAAGGGGGCGTCGCAAGCGTAACTGAACCGCGGCCATCTTGCGACAGTCATTCATAACATTATACTAGACCATACCCGGTGAAGTGCGCAGCAAAAATAGTTGCAAACGTGGGGTTATTGCACGTCCTCCCGTTCAACAGTGGAGAATGCATGGGCGTCCTTAACAAATAAACGCTCTCCACCTGTTTAGAAGCAGATCGCACACCCCAGACCATTCGTTGCGATCCGGGGCGACCGTGTTTAGGGGCGAGACAATTAGGCGCAGATTGCTCACCCCAGACCGTTCGGTGCCATCCGGGGCGACCGTGTTTAGGGGCGAGAATCGAGATAGTGAAACGGCCGCATCGTCAGCTTGTACAGATTTTCGGAGACTCGACATGGTGCAATGGCTAGATGAGATTAACTTTTTGTCTCTGGTGGAGAGATTTACTTAAACGCGACGTGCTACCAACTTTGCATGAAAGGATTGCAGTGCATTTCATGCACACACTCTCTCACACACACACACACACACACACGTGAACACACAGCACAGGCGCGAGCCGTAGGCGCGCGCACACACACACACACACACACACACACACACACACACACACACACACACACACACACACACACACACACACACACACTCCTGTGGTGTTAAGAAGCCTCTCACAGGCAGCTGAGGCAGGTAGTGGTGTTTTCACGATGAATTGAGTACATGGACCACATTAGAAACAAGACATTAGGCTTTCATGGGCTTTTCAATCCTATTTAGTTGACCTTGTATTTAAACCTTGTATTGAACGCTTTAAGACCTGGAACGCATCTGAGTCACTTTTTGATTTGAGATAAAAAGCATTATTTTACACTATTTTACAGATCTACAAGCACATAGCGCGGCACCGAGTGCCGCGCTAAGAGCTTGTATATCTGCTATTTTTGAAAAATCATGAAAATGTGTGCAAATCTTTGAATATATATAGTTTTAAAGAGAACATTCAGGGCGGCCCTGGAACAACATATTGTGAGATGGGGGTCCGCGGCCAAATACATACAGTATAAGCTTGGGGGTCCTTGAAATGGAAAAGATTGAGAACCACTGATATAGAAACATATGTTTTTTAGCGGTGCCAACCGCTCTATACGTGGCTTTGACTCGGTGTCTGTGTGTCTGTGTGTCTGTGTGTCTGTCTGTGTGTCTGTGTGTATGAGCCCGGGATGAGCACGGCAAAGAAGCAACACATACAAACACACGCACACACACACACACACACACACACACACGGACTTGGAGATTGCCTATGCCATCTCTCCTCTCATTTGCCACACGTGCCACCGGTTATCAAAGAGGGGTCCAGGGACCCCCAGGGACGTCCGCCCGTATGAGCCCGGGATGAGCACGGGATTTTAAACAGCTATAACTCCAGTTTGCAGCATGCCACCAAGTCGAAATTTGGTATGTGGACTTAGACCACCAATACGGGCC
Source organism: Gymnoscopelus microlampas (assembly GCF_963454915.1). Taxonomy (NCBI): domain Eukaryota; kingdom Metazoa; phylum Chordata; class Actinopteri; order Myctophiformes; family Myctophidae; genus Gymnoscopelus; species Gymnoscopelus microlampas. The sequence continues at coordinate 47,886,751 of NC_139955.1, forward strand.
GAGCATGAATTGCTCAAGCCCCGCCCCCTCTGTCTTCCCATTGGCTGGCCTTTAAACAGCCATAACTCAAGTTCGCAGCATGCTACGGAGTACAAATTTTGGACATGGACTAAAACCACCAATAGGGACAAACTGTAATTACTTAAGCCCCGCCCCCTCTGTCTGCCCATTGGCTGGGCTTTAAACAGCCATTATTCCAGTTTGCAGCATGCTACCAAGTACAAATTTGGTAAGTGGACTCAGACCACCAATAGGGACGAACTGAAATGAGTTAAGCCCCGCCCCAAAGGCACCGCTTCCTTCACACAGGGTGTGATTTTTTTAGAATATTGTTGGGATTTAGAAGACATTTGTAGAATCGACTTCAGGTCTTAATGGGTTAAACTGTATTTTAATGTGCTTTTTTTTTCATGCAAATTTCTAAATAAAGTATTGAATCAATCAATCAATCAAAGTGTTGAGCTTGAGAGCCAGGTGTCACACTGATGGTAAAGATTAGAGGACGTTCATGGTATCATCTGGACCGGTCAGGTAGGACTGCAGCTGCTTGTGTTTTCATGTGCATTATTTACCCTGCTTGATGGTGGAGAAGAAGTCATCCTCATCTGAAGACTGGGACCTGAATGCACCGTGGGTTGATCCTTCACATGGCTTTGGATGTAGTCCAGGCCTATGGAATAACAAAAGCACAAAACCAAAGGATTTAAGCTTTTCCCCAATAAACACTGTTTTAATACCTAGATAAAAACAATACATCATGGAATTGGACTAAGAGCTGGGACTTTAACTGATTCATTCATTACAGAAAATTAACGCGATTTAAATAAATAGCGCATTTTAACCACGCTTAGTTTTCTCACTGAACGAGTTTCAGACGTAGCGATCATACCTCTGCACCAAGACCGCTGGTCTGTTTATTATTTTGACCAAAAATAATGAGGGAGGGTTGGACTGAAGAGGTGTGTCTTATTTAATGTTTTTAAATCAATATAGACTAACTACATTGTTGGTAGTGTTATGGCCTTTGAAGCAACAGGGTTTTGTTTGTGTTAGTCTGGTTTGTTCATACAGGATATTGGACAATAAGGTCAATCAAGACTTCTTTATTTTTATTTCTCCTAATGGTCAGGGTTTCCACTGTTCTGGAATGTACTTTAAAGTATTGTGTTTTACTTGTGTTTGAGTTTACAGAAGGTCCTTGAATTCATACAGTCTTCCTGAATCTCTGAATAGATTCCTATAATTGCTGCACTTTATGGTAAAACTTGCACTGATCTGTTGGTCTGTTTAGAACCACCTTGATAAAAAAACTACTATATATTGTTGCTTAAACTTATGTATTCACTCATTGATTCACTCATATAGTAAAATCTGTTTTAACTGAAAAAATTGCTTCTCAGGTCAAATATTGATATACGATTAAACATGCTATTAATTTTGATTAATTAATTACAAAGCCTCTAATTAATGAGGTTATTTTTTTAATCAAGTCCCAGCCCTAAATTAGACATTTTAATGCTAAAATGTTTTGCTAAAGTACTTTTCATACACATGAGGATTAGTAAAGGTTGTCATTTAGTAAACATGACTGACATTGACAGAAACAATATCTCAGTACATTATGGACACTTCAAATGACAAAATGTCCTCATCGTCAATAAAGTAAAGAGCATCAGCAGCATTTACCATGTTATAGGATGTCTTCATCACGTGTCCAGCAGGTCCTGAACCTCTGGATCACCAAGCATCCAAAACACCTTTCCAGTCCTGCCTGAAGAGCATCTACCAAAGACCCACAGTATGCAGAGCTGCTGGAGCTTAGCCTTGATTGATTGATTGAATATTGTATTAGACATAAATACAAACATCACAGTACAGTCACACACTTAGTCTAAAAGGAGATAACAACTTGTTTCCATTGAGGTCCTATATATTCAATTCAATTCAATTCATCAGCACAGCATAAACAATAAAACACCAAAATACAACATCATCACACATATAAAACGTGTGTGTGTGTGTGTGTGTGTGTGTGTGTGTGTGTGTGTGTGTGTGTGTGTGTGTGTGTGTGTGTGTGTGTGTGTGTGTGTGTGTGTGTGTGTGGTTAGTGGAAACATGTTAATTATAAATTAGTCCATTTTAATCTGTCCTTAATGGTAAATAAGACATGAATTGATGACTAATATCACATCATGCAGTCAATCAGTTTAAAAACAGAGTGGTATATATACTCACATGGGAATGTTTACTTTACTAGTTACTTGAATTATTACAACACATATACATTAACCACTTCAGTATTTAAACTTTGTCTATTTGAAAATAGCAGATCTACAAGCTCAAAATGCGACGTGTTGTGAGCTTGTATATCTGCTATTTTCAAGAGATTTTTATACATTTTAGAGACATGATAACTTGTGAAACTGCATAATAAGAGTACTTTTACTTTTGGTACTTTAAGTATGTTTTGATGCGAATACTTTTGTACTTTTACTCAAGCACATTTTGATTACACAGACTTTTACTTGTAACAGAGTATTTCTACGTTGCAGTATTGATACTTTTACTTAAGTAAAACATTTCAGTACTTTTTCCACCACTATGGCTAATAGGAATTAAAAAAGCCAAGAAAGCCATTGGCTTGTCCTCATAGAGTACAGAAGTCGTGACGTCACTGTCTCATCCCCTGGGTCGTGGAAGTCATTTCTCTATAGAGAATAACATCGGGTCTTCAAATCGTCTCATATATGAATTATGATCCATAAATAAACAAAGTGTCTCGGCGCTGTTGTCGATGAGGCTTTGTATTGTTTATGATAGTCAGTCACTCATATTTCATACAGTCTGTTTATGGAGAAAATTTAACTCATTTTGTCTGAAGTAACATTAATGTTTTCTCACCGTCAGTTGATGCTTCATATCCATAAGAGTCAAACCTCCGGGTTATTACTTTATTTATGGAACACACTTCTTATTATTATGAGTCAATGACGTCAGACTTTGGTGCTCTATTGGGATCCTTTGTACTAAATTCATGGAGGTCTGCAGTGTTGACCGTTTAATGTGTCTCTAGTCTCCTCAGTGTGTCTCATGGTTCATAGTCTTCTCTGACATGAATGGAACATTAAAATGTTCTAACTATGCTCTGACCTCTGATCTCCTGCTGCCATGTTTGTATGGAATGTAAACAGGAAGTGACGTGCTGGTGGGTTGTCATATAGGGACCGGGTAGGAACACTTCTTTAAAGATAAGTACCTAGTGGCTAAAATACTAAAGCGCCAAATGTAAATATGGCAACTCAGTTAGATGTAGGCCTATGTAGGTTTATGGTTTCCCATGGACAATAGCCGTTTCAATTTCTCTTCTTTCATAACAGATAAATACATGTGCCAGATAATCCCCACACCATGAGAGTAAAAAAAGAAAAAACGTCATTCAGTCAGACTTCACTGTAGCCCATAGTAGCCTTTTCATAAATGATATGTGAAAGTTTATAATATTTAGAGAAATTTCAAATACAAAAGTAGTCGTAGTAATTGTGAATTAGCAAACTGGACATTTAGACTGAATGTTTCCTTTATCCTCATCTTGCGCTAATGCACGCAACTGTTTCTCATAAATGGCTTGCTTGCTTTCGTACAGTGAGGACGTCTCTGCTGCTCGCTCGGCCCTATGCTCTGCCTATGCTTACATTCTTCTGCTGATATACATGTTTTATTTGTCTTTGAGAAACCACGAATGGATCCTGGATATTTATAAACCCATGGGACTCTATTTCTTCTATAGATACAAGCTTTTGCCATATTTCAATATACTATTTTTCGACCTCCAGTGACTGGGTACGTGGCATATAGCCAAAGCTAATTAGCATCAGGATGTGTCCGACTATTTCAACAGAGGACTACCAAAAATTGCTTCAAAAGATAGCAGTGCTGGAAACGGAATTATACCGTTTAAGAGTGAACGTGGAAGTGAATCAACATTATGGGTTTCCACAGTCTCAGAGCAACGGACAAGACTGTGCCAACAAGCAGCCACCTAGCACTAGTGTGGCTTCCGATAAACCCCAGGACAAGGCCTTCTCATGGAACACTCTCGGGGCAAAGCCAAATAATTTGAAGGGGCGATTAACGGGCAGAACTCGGAGCCCTGTGATTACAGATCTGACCGGCTGGCCTACACTACCACCCCCGCATACTGTGTCCTCCACCCCCCTTCTACAGTGGAAAACTGCCAAAGGGAAATCTACGAACAAATCTCCCAAAACATTGAGTGTGCAGCTGGGTAACAGATTCACCCCACCGTTCCAGGACCCTAGATGTCAGTCTGACGACAGTGACAACAACTCATCTTCACCCAGCAAGGTAAGAACCAAGAGTAACTGACATGGAAAAAGGCTTTATGAAGAGCCTGAATTTCTGATTATTGGGGATGCTGCTGTTAAAGATGTTAATAGCATGATAAAAAGAAAGGCAAAAGTGCTATGCTTCCCCAAAGAAAAAGTCTCTGACATGAATGACAGAATTTTGAATCTTGTCGCTGAACACCCAACTGTGAAAACCCTGATTTTGCACATTGGCACATGTGATACAGAAGAAAAAAAGTCAGAAATCCTAAAACAGCATTTCATGGCTTTATTCAGCACAATCAGGTCACTCGATGTGGAGGTTTGCATCAGTGGTCCACTACCACCTACAAGAGGCGGCGATGAGCGTTTCAGTAGACTGTCTGCACTGAGCAAATGGCTTTCAACTACATGCACCAACGAATCTGTACGCTTTATTGACAATTAAAAAATGTTCTTCGATAGAAGACTTCTTTTTTTCAGATGGCTATCAGCTAAACAAACTGGGGGCCAAATTATTCTTGTCAATCATTTTCTCTACACTGCGCGTGCCTCCGCTGCCAACCTCTGCCAAGGCCAGAACACAAGAGTCCAAAACAACAGATAATGCTGTGTTATCTGCTACCGCTGCTGAAGAAAGTGAATGGATCTGTGTGGATGAATATGCTGCTGCTGATGTTGAGGGGGGCGAAGCCTCACCCCCCCCCCCAACAGCCACAACTAATGAGCTCACTGATAGTGATGGCGCGGAACTAAAAACAAAGGACAGGATGCTGAAAACATCTGCTGATAGCCCCATTCCACAGGAGGAGACTGCCACGGCCACCGACGTCGACTCTGCAGAGGAGTCGATCAGTGAGGAAGAATTTCAAACTCCAACACCCTTCTCCTCTTCATCATCATATTTTTCCATATCTCCATTACCGCTTCTGGAATTTACCAGCAGCATGAATGACTTGATTAATGCGGGGACTAGACTCACCCCCCAAATCAAACGCCAGGCTCCACAACCCCAAATCAAACGCCAGGCTCCACAACCACCAACCTTGCCCTGCCCCCCACCCATCCCCCTCCACGACGCCATCGGAAGATGGCCTCCCAGCTGACACGTCTAGAGAATACATTTGATAATTGATGTCTGAAGGGTCCAATATGCCTAGGTTCAAACATATCTGGGCCCAAAGTTCCTTCAGATAGCCTTGTAATAAACAATTACAAGGCTATTTTATTATTCAAAAATAGCAGATATACAATAAGCTCATCTATGAGCTTGTAGATCTTCTATTTTTTTTAAAATGTGTGCAAATCTTTAAATATATATTTTTTTGAAGCGAACATTTTTAACTAAAGTCTTTGCTTCTGGGGGTCTCTGGAACAACATATTTTGAGATGGAGTCAGTGGCCAAACACATATCATTTTGGGAGTCCTTGACGTGAAAAAAGTTTGAGAACCGCCGATTATAGTAACATAAGTTTTTAAAAAAAACTGTTCGGATTTGAAGACATTTGTAGAATCCCCCAGAAGCAAAGATTTGAGTTAAAATGTTTGCTTTAAAAAAAGATATATGTATTCAAAGTTTTGCACACATCTTCAAGATTAAAAAAAAATAGCAGATCTACAAGCTCATTGTGCTGCACCCAGTGTCACGCTATGAGCTTGTATATCTGCTATTTTTTAATAGCCAAAGAAATCTTAAAATGACAGATACATTCCCAGCCTAAATTGGTTACGTTAAGGACAAATGACTGCCTGGCCATAAAATCGTTCACGCCTACTTTTTTCAAAAATGATTCTAAATATGACTTTTAATGTTTGTTTGTTTTTTCATTAAAAAAACAATCACATTTCAATCTGGATGCAGAGAATGTGATTTGGGTTGCTAGTGTGAACACTGCTGAAGTGTCTTGTGTTTTCAGTGTGAACACTGCTGAAGTGTCTTATGTGAAATGAATGTAAAGTTAAAGTCTCAGCTATAAGGTCATAGGTCACAGTGGTTCAGGAGGCAGAGCGCCGCTTGAGAAACAGAATGTTCCCGGTTCGATCCCCGGCTCCTCCTGGGTCAGTGTTGAAGTGTCCTTGAGCAAGGCACTGAACGCCTAACTGTCCTGATGAGCAGGTTGTGCCTGCAACCTGTCCTTCAGACATCAAGGAAAAAGACTCATAAATGAATGAAGAGAATCAGAGAATCTTTATATCAAATATCATAAACTTTATAGAACGGGTAACAAAGCAACAGACCATAACAGTGGCTGGCCTACATGGGCCAATCATCACACTCTGAATCCCATTTAAAACATATTTACAAGGCTTAATTATAATCATCATTACATTGTATTCAAACAGGTTCACAAAATCTGGCATGATATCAGTGCAGTGAACATATTTACATTTTTCACTTTAGAAAAGGTAGAAAGGTTCAGACAAGCAGTGCCGGCTTAATGCAAGGGCTTTAGGTGCTGCAGCACAGGGCTAGCCTGGCATGGCCAGACTAATATCACTGTGAGGATATTAGTCTGGAATCTCTGTGTGGAACCTGCATTTCCAAGGGGGAGATTAAATATAATCTCAACAAAAATCCACACAGTTTCAAGTACAAAGTAACTCTAATCAACAATGACATCATGGACTTCACCTGGTCCAGAAGAGAGAAGTTGTTAATCATTTAAACCCTATATCTTCAGTTGACTGTGTGGTCCCATAGGGCTCCATACAAGGCCCAATCCTATACATAATATAGTGTGTGTGGCAAAACTTTTCAAAATGTGTCAAAATCTTACATCACAACGCATTGCAGTGGGACACGTGGTGAGCTTGTAGATCTGCTGTTTTTTTTTGTTGAAAATGAAAATGTGAAGTAATTTTGAACCTTTTAACACAAACCTTCTCTTATGGGGGTCCCTGGCACACAATCTTTTCAGATGGGGGTCCGCAACCAAATACATATCAATTTAGGGGTCCTTAACATGAAAATGTTTGTGAAACTGTGTTTTGAAAAACAGAATAGGGGCTGTAGTCTGGAAGCATAAACATTTAATTTGCATAACTAAGTTCTACATTTTGATCTGTACTTTTGCGTATGTAATTCAGTTAGACAGTCAGTTAGGCGGGGCCTATACGGTGGCTATATCACATCACCTGTGACCTGTCCTTCAATCTGTCTGGATGATCAGGATACTGCTGATCCTCTCCCACATCAGTCAGCTTCAAGTTCAACTCCTGATGAAGAAAACATGATACAATACAGTATCAGTTTACGATCAAATATAAATTCATAATATATACATATTGTGTATTAAAAGTAATTCAATGAATAAGATGAAAATTCGAATACATTCTGATGTACCATTTCATAGCTTTGTGTCATGTATGTAAACTGACATCAATGATGTCCATGTTGGATGTCATATGTATTTCTAGATTCCTTCCTTAAACTTTTGTGCTACTGTATCACATTGAATCATTACTACCCCTGCATCGTTTGATATAACTAATAATCATGAATATCTATATGGTATATAACCTTTATATGAAAGGTACACTAAAGGTACCTCATAGTCTGACTGCCACTGTGTGTGTGTGTGTGTGTGTGTGTGTGTGTGTGTGTGTGTGTGTGTGTGTGTGTGTGTGTGTGTGTGTGTGTGTGTGTGTGTGTGTGTGTGTGTGTGTGTGTGTGTGTGTGTGTGTGTGTGTGTGTGTGTGTGTGTGTGTGTGTGTGTGTGTGTGTGTGTGTGTCTGTGTGTGTGTGTGTGCCAGGGGTGGCTATAACTGGATGTGTACAAAGGCCGTCTGACATTCACAAGGTCCCTAATTACATGAATTAAAGGTGCAGTAAGTGATTTTTGTTAAAATAATTGTGATAGTACTCATTACTATAGTGTTGTTCAGTAACAGTGTTAAATAGCTCTATATTGTGATAGTAATCATTACTATAGAGTGTTTGTTCAGTAACAGTGTTAAATAGCTCTATATGGTGAGTCACCCTGCTCACGGCCCAGCCGGAGCATTCCTGACATCACTTCCTGTGCACATCCACGAGCCTCCTGAGCTTGTTGTAACAAGACACTGGCCTCTTGGCCGAACATGGCCAATGGTTCAATAGGCAGCTTCATCGGACAAGCTCGGTCCTCCTGCCGCAGCTTAGACTGGGACAGCCACAGATGGCTTCTCACCGACCAGAGAGCTGCCATAGCCTTGCCTGTTCCTCAAACAGCCTGGGGAGCCTGCAAGCATTTATTGAGCTCTTCATGTTCTCTGTCATATTAAAAGTCTTGCATTTTGGACAGCTGTGCCTCTGGCTCTTTGTTCTGCCATTGTTCTACCTTCTCCTTACTCACACCAGCTTCTTAAACAGTTGGTCTTGGCACATGTGCCTGGGTCACACACCTGCTGCTGACAGCACACCTGTCTGCAGCATCCAGATGCAAAGCATCCATGGTTTGCAGAAATGTGCGATGGCAATTATTTTTTCTTCTACTTTTTATGCCTTTATTGATAGGACAGTAGTTTGACAGGAAATGGGAGATGGGGAGTGACACGCAGCAAAGTCCGCCGCGCCGAGATCAGGACTCGAACCTGCAACACGTTGTCAGGCTACACTGAGCCTAGGTGCCCGGACCGCTACGCCAGCGGTTTGGACTATGGCAATGCCTTTGATTGGGCTGTGACATACATTCACTCTATGGCGCTGCTGCTATACATTATATTAAGGTTGTTGTGTGTGCCGGCCTTTTTTCTTTTAAATTAAAGTGATACCTTCTTTAAAAAAAAACATAAAAAGGGTAATTTAATACAACATCTGATCTTACCAAGGCTCTCCAACAGATGGGGTTCGTGTTGTTTAAGGGCATCGTAAAATGCTGCTCTGACATGTGTTCCACCTGGATCTAGCACCTTTATATACAGCGTCCTCATTTGGTCCATAGATGTCTCCTCAGCTTTAATCTTATGATAGAGCTCTGGATGAACTATGGTTCCAAGACTGTCTGCTATAGGCATGACCATGCACACCTTTTGGATCAAATGTGCCCTGTTCTGCGTCACAAACTGTGCAGCTTGTTCTGTAAGAGGAAAAAAGAGTGGTTGAGATAAATATGTAACAGAAAATAATGTCATTATATGAATGATAAAAAAAGCTCTCATATGCACATCCCCACGTAAATAGTAGTGTAACAACTGGTACATTTATAGCAAGGACAGAAAGAAAAGAACAATGTCACCTGTGAGTAAGTCAGCATTGTTCTGAAGCTCTAGTGGTTTCCCACTGTACTTTTCTTTTTGTTTTTGTTCATTTATTGAGCTCCTCATCTGTCATATTAAAAGTATTGCATTTGGACAGCTGTGCCTCTGGCTCTTTGTTCTGCCATTGTTCTACCTTCTCCTGACTCACACCAGCTTGTTAAACAGTTGGTCTTGGCACATGTGCATGGGTTACACACCTGCTGCTGACAGCACACCTGTCTGCAGCATCCAGATGCAATGCATCCATGGTTACTTACAAGTGTGTGTGGGGTGTGTGGAGTGGATACGCTGCATTTGTATGATTTAATTTGTGTTTATTATGTACTTGTATATTATAAGTATAATGGATGTCAGGAAAAAAAAGGAAAAAAAGAACATTAGGAATCGGGAATTGGAACCGTTAGGAACCGGAATCGTTAGGAGGGAATCGGAACCGTTAAAATCCTAACGAGTCCATGACCATGTTTTCAATAGGAACTAACCTTGTCACAGTCAGTGTGTGAAGTGCTTAACAAGTTTATAATTAACTGATATTAAAGGTAGGGTAAGTGATATTTTAGCTGTGAGGTTCTCAGTTCGATCCCGGGCTCCCCCAGAGTTAGTGTGGAAGTGTCCTTGAGCAAGACACTGAAACCCTAATTGATGAGCAGGTTGGTGCCTTGCATGGTTTCCTCTGCCATCGGAGTGTGAATGTGTGTGTGAATGTGTGTGTGAATGGGTGAATGTAATGCACAATCTAAACCGCTTTGGATAAAAGCGCTATATAAATGCACCATTTACCCTTCGTTTTTCCGTTTTTCTCAATATTTATACTGTAAACCTTTTGGATTGAAATTCATTCGATTTCCCCTACCAGTTTTATAGCAGTTGCAGCCACCGTACGGCAGCATGTGCGGTCCTCTGACGTAGCTTGCCCCAAAACACAGTCGCCCCGGGGTATATCCGGTGGTATTCACCTGGTCTTCCTAAAACTAACCTCAGTAAACTATGCCAAACCTAATCTTATTCCTAGACCTAACCTCGGTATAAAGGTGCCAAAATCTAAACTTATTCCTAAGCTTCTCCACAGTAAAACTATGCCTAACCCTTAACTTACTTCGAACCATATCCTCAGTAAAACAAATACAAGAATACTAGAACCGCTGGTACGTGAAAAAATGGGGGTGAGTGTGTTTTGGGGCAAAGCTTCCGCATTACTTTGGCATAATGTCGACGCCGAAAAAAGTTGGGAGAAAGCGGCATGTTGAAGTGGACAGGGGACATGTTGAAGTGGACAGGGGACATGTTGAAGTGGACAGGGGACATGTTGAAGTGGACAGAGGACATGTTGAAGTGCACAGAGGACATGTTGAAGTGGACAGAGGACATGTTGAAGTGGACAGAGGACATGTTGAAGTGGACAGAGGACATGTTGAAGTGGACAGAGGACATGTTGAAGTGGACAGAGGACATGTTGAAGTGGACAGAGGACATGTTGAAGTGGACAGAGGACATGTTGAAGTGGACAGAGGACATGTTGAAGTGGACAGAGGACATGTTGAAGTGGACAGAGGACATGTTGAAGTGCACAGAGGACATGTTGAAGTGCACAGAGGACATGTTGAAGTGGACAGAGGACATGTTGAAGTGGACAGAGGACATGTTGAAGTGGACAGAGGACATGTTGAAGTGGACAGAGGACATGTTGAAGTGCACAGAGGACATGTTGAAGTGGACAGAGGACATGTTGAAGTGCACAGAGGACATGTTGAAGTGGACAGAGGACATGTTGAAGTGGACAGAGGACATGTTGAAGTGGACAGAGGACATGTTGAAGTGGACAGAGGACATGTTGAAGTGGACAGAGGACATGTTGAAGTGGACAGAGGACATGTTGAAGTGGACAGAGGACATGTTGAAGTGGACAGAGGACATGTTGAAGTGGACAGAGGACATGTTGAAGTGCACAGAGGACATGTTGAAGTGCACAGAGGACATGTTGAAGTGGACAGAGGACATGTTGAAGTGGACAGAGGACATGTTGAAGTGGACAGAGGACATGTTGAAGTGGACAGAGGACATGTTGAAGTGCACAGAGGACATGTTGAAGTGGACAGAGGACATGTTGAAGTGCACAGAGGACATGTTGAAGTGGACAGAGGACATGTTGAAGTGGACAGAGGACATGTTGTCAGAAAGCACCAGGTTCTTACTCTGTCTCTCGGCTGCATCATTAGATGAGCTGACCACTCTCTGGATCTCCACTTTGTCCAACACCACCGTCTAGTAGGACACACACACACACACACACACACACACACACACACACACACACACACACACACACACACACACACACACACACACACACACACACACACACACACACACACACACACACACACACACACACACACACACACACACACACACACACACAGCAGTGCATCCATTAAACACACCACTGTTTACAACAAACACACATGACAGCATACATGGTTTGGTTGAATGCTGTGTGTGTGTGTGTGTGTGTGTGTGTGTGTGTGTGTGTGTGTGTGTGTGTGTGTGTGTGTGTGTGTGTGTGTGTGTGTGTGTGTGTGTACCTTGTTAGTGAACTGGTCCAGGTAACTGTGTGCATTGGCGTCCTGGACCCTCAATAGACCCAGGGTCTCCAGCCTGAGGCTGTCCAGCAGAGAGGCCTTGTCCTGGGCATCCACCGCCTCCTGCACCTGCCTCACCGCAGCCAGCACTGGATGGATGCACGCACGCACACGCACACACACACACACACACACACACACACACACACACACACACACACACACACACACACACACACGTTGTGTGAATATACTTTTATTGCTCCTAGTATCGATGATTTCTTGCGTATTATTGTATGTCTTTATATGTCTTGATGAATTGAATACACAGGACCACAATGGAAACAAACTCCCAGGGCTTTTTGTGTTATCCTTTTAACATTATTGTAGAACTGACTGTATGTTTTTTTACATATGTATTTTGGATCTTCTCAGTGAGATGTCTCCCGCGTGTAACTGCGTAGAATGGGTGAAAGACTCCACTGTGTTTGTGTTACTACTGTGCTATGGAAACGGTAGGTATGGGTCGTAACGAGGTGGTGCGAGGCCATGTGGACCAGGGCGGTGTGGTGTGATGCGGGGCAGGACTGCTGTGTTGAAACCTGGCATATTTGATCGATAACTTCAAATGTGAGGTGGACTCGGGCAAATACTGTGGCATGGTCATGTTGGACCTCCAGAAGGCATTTGAAGGCATTAAATCACTCTATACTGATTGATAAGGCAATCGGTCAATCATCAAGATCTGTATCTGGCTCTCCGACAACAAACTATCATTACACCTGGGTAAAACTGAATCCATCCTCTTTGGTTCTAACCTTAGCAAGGCTGAGAGTTTCACGATCAAAGCGATCAAAGCGATCAAAGCGATCAAAGAGGCAAACCTCTCCGGTAACAAAATGGCCGAAAGACTGATCAAAAAGGTCAACCAAAGAACACACTTTTTGTATAGGATTGGCCGTCAGTAAGAATACTCTGAAGAATCTTGCAGGGGCCCTCATACAAGGTTGTTATGATTATGCATGCTCCTCATGGTATCACAACACCTCCAAGGCCTTAAAAACAAGGCTCCAAACATCCCAAAACAAACTAGTAAGGCTACTTCTTGGCCTCAATCACAAAACCCATCTAACCCCTGCTCATTTTGCGAGGATTGGATGGCTTAGGGTTGAGGACAGAGTACAGCAACTTGCTATGGGCCTGGTCTTCAAGATACACGACAACATTGGTATCCCCCTGTATTTGTCAAAATACTTCCAAAACGTTAATGAAGTCCACGATCATAACACCAGAGGCAGCTCCACAAATCATGTTCAACCCAGATTTGGCTCAACAAAGGGAATGAACTCGTTCTCATGCTATTCATCAAAAATGTGGAATGCCATACCAAAAGGAGTAAAGGAGTGTAAAACCCTACTCACTTTCAAAACTGCCCTAAAGATACACCTTCAGGAGGCTGCAATTCGAAAATGGCCCCTGTTTACGTCTTAACCTACCCCCCCAACCCCCCCCCCTCCCCATTTTTTCCTTCACTTGTACATATTTTTACTCTTCATACCAGTAACCTGTAAGCTGATTGTATGACGCTCTGTATAGTAGTGTGTATATCTGTCTGTCTCTTAAATGTCATCATGATTTGTGTGCATGGGGATCTCATCTTAAACAAGCTCAGTGCTTAATGAGTCTACCAGTTTAGTAGACCTTGTATTGTGAATTTGTACTTCCATGTACTGTTGTTCTCATGTCTTACTAAATAAAGTGCATCAATCAATCAATCAATCAATCGGTTTTGATCAGTGAACTGGATGAATCCTATCTGGAACGGAACCCTGTCCTTCCTCCTCCCAGTGAGCTGTGGTGTTCCTCAAGGAAGCATACTAGGGCCTTAACTGTTCCTAATGTACGTTAACAACATGACATCAGCATGTGACTGCAATTTGTTCTGGTTTGCAGATGACTCGGCTCTGTAAAATCTGTCAATCAGAGTGGGTGACAATGTTATCACAAGGAAAGAAGAGATTACGTATATGGGTTGTATTTTAGATTAAACAAATATTTCCGGTGATAATCCCCCCCCCCCCCCCCCGGATTTGGCACAGACATGGGAGTGAATTAACTTTACGCCATAAAAGAACACCTGTCTGCAATTTTGAACAGGACCTAGACAACCAGACTTCTAGCTTGTCAACATAAATTGACCCGGTTCTTACTTTGTGTCTCGGCCTTGGCTGCATCATTACAGGACATGACCACTCTCTGGATCTTGTCTTTGTCCAACACCACCGTCTAGTAGGACACGCACGCACGCACGCACGCACGCACGCACGCACGCACGCACACACACACACACACACACACACACACACACACACACACACACACACACACACACACACACACACACACACACACACACACACACACACACACACACACACACACACACACACACACACACACACACACACACACGCAGTGTATCCATTAAACACACATGACAGCATACACATTAAACCACATTTTTACTGATTGGTCAATCAGTGAATTCATTGGTGTGTTATTTTTCAATAATGACCTCTGAACTCAATAACAGAGCGCTGTCTAATCAAAGACTCAGCAGGTGGTGAGGTGTGTGTGTGTGTGTGTGTGTGTGTGTGTGTGTGTGTGTGTGTGTGTGTGTGTGTGTGTGTGTGTGTGTGTGTGTGTGTGTGTGTGTGTTTGTGTACCTTGTCAGTGAGCTGGTCCAGATACATGTGTGTGTTGGCGGCCTGGACCCCCTGCAGACCCAGGGCCTCCAGCCTGAGGCTGCCCAGCAGAGAGGCCTTGTCCTGGGCATCCACTGCCTCCTGCACCTGCCTCACCGCAGCCTGTACCAGCCTCACTGGATAGATGGACACACACACACACACACACACACACACACACACACACACACACACACACACACACACACACACACACACACACACACACACACACACACACACACACACACACACACACACACACACACACACACACGTTATGTGAATAAACTTTCATTGCTCCTAGTATTGATGATTTCTTGTATAGTATTGTATGTCTTTATATGTCTTGATGAATTGAATACACAGGACCTCAAAGGAAACCAACTCCCACGGCTTTTTGTGTTATCCTTTTAGCATTATTGTAGAACTGTAACTTTAGTACCTCTGTACTTTTTGCAAACTGTTAATAAAGTGTTCAATCAATCAAGACATTGTCGTTAGCGCGATATCATGATGGCAATATCGTTTGATCACATTGATTGATTTCCACCTACCTCTGAGAGGAATCGATAGATCATTCCTTCCGATCTTCTCCAGAACATTAGCCACGACTTGAATCGCATTATTGTGACAGGTCTGCGTGATCAGATTTGTGGTTTGACCCTGGTCAGCTACCTCTAGTTTAGAGAATGGGATCACCTTGAGCTGCTGCAGTTCAAACTGGAAATCCTTCCAGTTATTGCGTCCAAGCTCCTCCAGAATGCCCTTGATCAAGCTACTATCACCTGTCTCCATGTTTGATTCCTGTATCATTTGGGATGGGTTAGTCACAAATCAGTGTTCCAGTGGTGTAGTTCTACAAGAGTCCACTAGATGGTGCACAGTAACCACATTAAAATAATAAGAAAGCTAGAATAGGGGTTAGATATAAATGTTTTGTTCACTTAACCCATTAAGACCTGAGGCTGATTCTACGAATGTCTCCTAAATCCTAACAGTATATGTTGCTATATCAGTGGTTCTCAAACTTTTTCATCTCATGACTCAATCCAAGATGTCAGACAGAAGTGACAAATCAAGCATGACTCACCAATGGAAGGGTTAGTAACAATCAGTTGTTTTCTTCCGTTTCTATCAGGACATCACTGAAAACATGTTTCTATCAGGACATCACTGAAAACAAAGAAATATAAATGTTAGACATGACCTCACAATTCATTTAATGAACGTATAATCTGCAAGTACGATCCTAAGACATCAAATCTATTGTTTGTTGTGTATGTTACAGTACATGCAGGAGAATCAGTCTATATAGTCCAACTACGGTATATCCATGAGATTGGTGCAAAAAAGGGGAAATAAAGTAGGCAGAAACTTCACAGGTAAAAGTTCACATTGTCCACAAGGAAAATAAAATTCAAAGGAAAGCTCATGGGCCCCATGAGCTTTGGGCCCAGTGGGCCTGGGTCTCGGTCTGGGCCCAGTGGGCCTGGCGTGCCCATTCATGGTTCCAGCTCTGCCTATCACAAACGTCCCTTCACACTGAGTGTTAAATAGCTTGTTTCAAATTGATGGACGTGCTTAACTTCGGCATCATCAACCGTCATAACCCACCTGCCGCCTACAGATCACTCAGTCTAGACTCACAGCCCGGACCACTGGATCTGGATGTATTTATTTTAGTGAGTTTCTCTGCAGTCGCCAGGAGGAGTTGATCAGTTTACAACTAAACACATGCTGCTGGTGCAGTAGATGTGAAGCCAGGAGCCAGACATCTCCTGCATGATAAAACTGTATAGGATAATGATAATAATAATATGGTTCAGCAGGAGAGACTGAACCATATTATTATTATTATCATTATCCTAAACGGCTTCAGTGCCTCAAACGCCTCCCAGGCGATGGGGAGCAACGTCCTCCCAGACAATAGGAGCATTGGGAGGCAGATTTTCTTGAAGATAGCAGATCTACAGCTCTTTTCTAATAATGTAATGTAATGTATTTTATACATATATATGTATATATAAGTTAAAAGTGGCTAAACTGATTTTGATTCTACTTGTACAGTATATTAACACATTTTTTTAGACCCCACTTTGAGAACCACAGCAGTACTCTTTTCAGTGGAAAAGTCTTTTTAAAAAACTCTGAAATGTACTTTATTGTTCTGTTGTTGGTAAACAATGAAAAGTACTTTATTGTTCTGTTGTTGGTAAACAATGAAAAGTACTTTATTGTTCTGTTGTTGGTAAGCAATGAAAAGTACTTTATTGTTCTGTTGTTGGTAAACAATGAAAAGTACTTTATTGTTCTGTTGTTGGTAAACAATGAAAAGTACTTTATTGTTCTGTTGTTGGTAAACAATGAAAAGTACTTTATTGTTCTGTTGTTGGTAAACAATGAAAAGTACTTTATTGTTCTGTTGTTGGTAAACAATGAAAAGTACTTTATTGTTCTGTTGTTGGTAAACAATGAAAAGTACTTTATTGTTCTGTTGTTGGTAAACAATGAAAAGTACTTTATTGTTCTGTTGTTGGTAAACAATGAAATTGGTCATTCAAGCCAGAACGCTTTATACAGTGTGGTTTCATGGAGAGACACAAGCGTGTTACACTATACATTTTGGCCCAGTTGTGAGTTGCTGTTTGATGGCCATGGATTCATTCTCGTTCCCTTTGGTTTATGTGCAGCCAGCGAGGTGTGTGTTGGCAACTTATATCCTTATATGGCAACTTATATCCTTTTTAAGCCTTAGTTATTATGAGCAAATGACTTATATCCTTATATGGTAACTCATATCCTTTTTAAGCCTTAGTTATTAAGAGCAAATGTGTGTGTATTCAATATTACTGTTTTATGTTGTTCATATAGACCCCCACAGAAAACACATTGTTACCTTATGAAATCATTATAGCCTTGCTAGAATTATATCCTTAGAAATACAGTTATTGTGATAAACATTATCTATTCGCATAGCAAAACTATGTGTCTTATCTCTCAGTTCCCCGCCGATGCATTGAGACAGTATGCTCAGACTGTTATCTGTAGGGAGGATGTGCTGCATTCCATAGGTGCGAGGCACTCGGTCCGTGCACGGAAGGTCGTCATTCAAACCCGTAAATCAGCCAGGGGGGGACCACTTGTCCACCCTGATGAAGAAACCCTGGTTGACCGACAGCGACTTTTTTTGATAACTTTTAGTATAACATGTATAGGATATTATAAATAGGCTCCAGGGACAGATAGCGGGGCTCAGACCTGATGAACTGACCTCGAAGTAACTTGTTGCTGTTAAGGACAGTTGATTGGGAGCCCAGAGATCTCTGTTAAGTACATTTCTATATTCAATCTGTAATTATTTTAACTTACTGCTTTATTATTAAATACACTTAATTTTAAGTCTTGTCTGCTCTTAATTTCACCAATACAACGGACGCGCGGAGACGTGTGATCTGAAGGGTTATAAATTATTACATTGCACAATTTGTCTGTTGTTTTAGCCCAGTCTCTCAACACCAGCGAGGTGTGTTATTGTTCCTTTTATGCCTTCATTACCTTCATGTTGTATAATGTTTATGCTTTATGTTATCATTTATGTGCGTGTATTTATGCTTTATTTATACAGTTTTACATTGGATAATTGTGCCAGTAAAAATTCTCAATACATCTACCAGTTACCAGAACAAGCATTTTTGGGACCAAAGGCAGTGATAGGCGTACTATAAGGCTACACACACTATTTGGTCTCTTTGTTTTTTACCGTTTTTACTGTAACGTTACTATTTGACACCACTGTCTGTGTGTGTGTGTGTGTGTGTGTGTGTGTGTGTGTGTGTGTGTGTGTGTGTGTGTGTGTGTGTGTGTGTGTGTGTGTGTGTGTGTGTGTGTGTGTGTGTGTGTAGGCCTATGAGGAACAGAGGAAGGATTAATATGTCATATTAATTTATATATATATATTATTATTTTTTGGCGACTTTTTCATTATCAGATATTGACAAGGGGGGGGGGGGGAAACTCAAGTCATCATAAACTTACAAAATATTTACAGCCCCTCCCTTCCCTGTCCGTAGCTAACTAAGTAGAATATGTACAATATATAACCGTTTATAAGTTGTATCTATTTCATAAGGGGAAAAACACAGCAACAACAAAGAAGGAAACTTAAATACAACTTTGTTGCTTTCCCAACCCCTCCCTGTCTGTGACTGTAAAGTTGTATTCGTCAGTTGTCGGGCAGAAACCTCCACATTTTAACTGTTATTCTGTCAATTAATGTACTACTACATCATACAGTCACACACATAGAACAAATATTGTGACTAAATAATAGCCGAACTACATTGAATCCATTTTTCTCTATTTCTTTGTTCCCCCTTTTTTCCATCTCCTGAAAAGTATTGGTACAGACTGAAGATTATGTAACGTAGTTTAAGTTGACGTTACCTGTCACCAGTGTTGCATTGGTGATTTTAATGACGTATCGCGCACGTCGCTTAACACCTACACTACACCTATGTTAATTCACACTGACACCCGGCAGTCGGCAGCTTTTGTAAACTTTGTTCAAGTGTGACTGTGAACTTAAGGGTTGTTTTTAATCGGTGCATGTGCGTGTGCGTGTGCGTGCTACTTAAAAAGATTTGGGCGGACGCCGTGGTACTGTGTGCAATGAGCAATGTAACACTGGCTGTCATGTGTTGAAACAGCTGGTCCACATCAACACATCAATCAACATGTAGACATATACACAAATCCACGGAGCGCTGCCCTGCGCGCAGCCATTGCTGCGCTACGCGGAAGCGACACCGCAGCAATGGCCGCCTACAGGCAGCTACAGGCAGCGCGTCTGTGGATTCGTCTATACAAATCCATGATTTAACAAACAGTGACAATGAGACCGAATGAACCGCCATCTTATCTTGTCCTGCTCCTCCATGCAGTTGCTGAAAACTGAAGTTTACTTTCGATTTCATCCGTGGATTTATCTACTAGGGGAGACCGGGGATGGTTGTCACACTTTTTACTCTGACTTGAATTGCTCATCAACAACACATCTGATGATAATCACTCCTACATTAGAATGAAGCTTAAAGTCTTGGCTTGAAATGGGTATAACCTTTTTCCGCATGACTTATTCTATCAGGAAGTTATTAGCCATCAAAGTCACTTTGACACAGTGTGACAACCAACCCATGCGGCCCCCACCTTCACTTAATGAGGCCCACCAGCCCCCACCTTCTCTTAATGCGGCCCGCAGGTTAATATCAGAATACTGATATATTATTGATTTCAGCTGTTATGATTCCAAACATGACCCGCTTTAATTACTTCAGTCTATATTAGTAGCATAATCACTAGTATTACAACTCTATTGTCTTCTTTATGTCGAATGTATTTGTATTTAAGTTCATAAAGTTAACATAAGTATAATTAAATGCATTTGAAATTAAATACAAATGATACTTTTTAGGATTCCAAAAAAAAAAATACGGCATTCAATTAAGAAAAAAGTTAAAATACGGAGATAAGAGGTGTCTGCCTGACAGTATAAGTAATGTGTTCCTCTGGAGTGAGTGTGAAATATATAGTCCTCTACATCATTAAAGTAATACTAGGTAACGTTTTCAGTAAAACAAAAGTTAAATTGTATATCTTTTGTGAGTGGCAAATGTTTCACAACACCCACTCCATGAATTTCACCCCCGAAAGCCTTTTATTTATATATTTTCTATTGAACGCTGTCTAGCATGACTTTCCCTCGAAAATGACGTCATCTGGCCGGAAAATGGAAGCGGAAATGCACCAGGTTCCTGTTTGGCCAGGAACTACTGCACCGGTTTCCTGTTTGGCCAGGAACTACCGCGCTAATAACAAAAGGAAACTCACGCTGATTTTAAGAGATTGTATGATTTGAAGAACGAAAAAAAAAACAGAAAAAGAAAACACAGCTCACGGTAACTAAAGCTCCACTGGCTAAGAAAAACGATCCACAGATCGTATAAAACAATTAAAAGAACGCTTTTTGAAACGCTTCCGTCTTCCGGTGAAAACGAATGGAATTCTGGGTAACGCAGTAATAAACAAACGTCCTGCAGTGACGGTAATGACCAGCAGAGGCTGCTAAAAGTCGTTTTTTGGAAATTTGCACAGAACAACTTTAAAGTTGCATCAGCCCTGATATAACCAGTGGTGTACTAATGGTGATTTTTCTTTCCAAGGTAACAGAATTTTAATGACGTCACATGCACACGCTCATCACCACCGGTAAACCTGTTATGCAAATTAGACATTTGGGTATTTGTCTCGTGAACCTAGGGGGGTGAAAGGTTACCAGTGGAACGCTGTGGAGTCCCGTGAAGCAACCAAAACACCACTGTGTATAACAATGATTAATGACAGCATGTAGAGAGAGAGAGAGAGAGAGGGAGAGAGAGAGAGAGAGAGAAACATTAGTGCACCTTGACAAACATGAAAACATCATTATGATTAGCACTAACCACATGAACCCCAGCATGCCTATTCTGGGGGGAACATTCCCCAAAAATAGCCGATCTACAAGCTCACAACGCATTGTTGTGAACAAAGACATTTGGGTTCTTTCTTGGAGCAGTCCAAGAAGCTATTTAAATGAGAATAGAGGGTTTAAAGGGATATTTCACTTTCAAACATGTTTGGGGTAATTCTCACGTGTGTGACACTCCAGACAGCTTGATTCACTATTTAGATATTTGATATTCATCAGGGATTCACCGAATGGAAAATTTGTGGCCGAAAACTGAATTATATTTTGTACCATTGCTGTCATGGCTGTGCCTCTGTTGTAGAGCTATAATAATAATGGTCGCAGCACGGTACGGTACACTAATTTGACATAATAAGCCGTTATTACAAATAATGTGTTTCTTATTAGCAATAATGTTTTTTTATTAGAAAGAAACAAACGTTGTTATACCCTTTTTTCCACTATTATCCCTTAATTATGTTCTAATTAGAAATAGAATGAAACGTAACAAAAGGCGTTATTAGAAATGGTGTTCTCTGCTATTAGACAGAAACAAACAAACACAGTTATACGCTAATTATGGAACATAATTCCTAGAGGCTAACAAAGCCTAATAAGACCTAACAAAGCCTAATAAGACCTAACAAAGCCTAATAAGATGTTATTTCCACTTACTTCAAGTTACTTTACATCTAATTAAAACAGAAGTGTACCGTAAATTGTACATCAGCCATTCTGGGCTAACTTTACATGAAAACATGAAAAAAATGGGGGGGGAAATTGTGGAGAAAAAAAAAAAGTCAAATGTCATTTTTTTTCTCAAAACTGTCAACATTTTCCCATAAATATTCATTTTAACAGTCACGCCCCCTTCCTATACAAACCCATTGTAACTTCAAACTACATTTTAACCATGTTAGATTCGTTGAAAACATTGTCCTTGGTTCTGGTGACTGATATTGGCCGCGTTTCCCAAAGAGCTTGTGCGCAGAGCATCGTCGCAGGTCCTACGACGGGTCTAACGTGTGTCGTCACATGCTTCGCAGTACCATAGCAGGCACGTAGATTTCAGGTCATGCGTGGCCGTACGCAGCTTGCGCAAGCGTCTCCTACACACCTGGGACTCGGCCAAACCTACGCTCTACCCTCATTAGTAGCAGGTGGTTGTGCCCCTGCGTGCCATCTAAACTGGCTACGTGTGTGGTAAAAGTACATTCGTGAGACAGAATGCGCGCAGCATACTCCCCGCCTACAGTAGGCGGGGAGTACTGTCCTACGAAGCATTTTGTAACGAGCGCCCTGGGCCGCTTGTAACACCCATCGTAGCGAAATAGATCTATGAAAAGACCGACACACACACATACACAGTACACACACACACACACACACACACACACACACACACACACACACACACACACACACACACACACACACACACACACACACACACACACACACACACACACACACACACACACACACACACACACATATACGGCCGTAATTTTTAGATATATAAATTACGGCCGGGCCGCTGCATAACGTGCGATGCCTGCTCAAAAAAAAAAAAGACAGACGTCAACGCACTGCGACATGCCGCGTCGACAGCTTGCAGATCTGTTTTTTGGGTAGGGCCAGGCGGCCAGCGGCTGCGCTACTTCGTCCTCTATGCATGAACCCGAAGTTTACAAATTGTCACGGATGATCTCTGATCTGATCATCTGATAAAAATATTAAGCAAGCCAAGTTAACTAAAGGACGAAAGACCCCAGTTCCTCTCACAAAGTGACAGCTGTGAATGGTTAAAAGAACATTTGAAAATAGCAGATCTACAAGCTCACAACGCCTCATAAGCTTGTAGATGTAATTTAATGCATAAATATATTATTCAAACGTTGTATTTACAGTGGACTGCTTCAGGACATCTGACAATTGGCTCTGTCACCGACAGCATTCTTATCGGATCATGTTATAATTTATCAACGCCGGGTTCATGCATATGTAGTGAAAGCAGTGAGTTGGGATCGAACCCGAAGTTCCCACTCGCCAGCCCAACGCGTTACCAGTCATGCCAGTAAGACTGAGCCCGATAATTAGGTATTTTGCACGCCACTTCTCGCTAATTTGAGTGTGGGGGCTACACAGCGCAGCTGTTCCTCCTAACAGCCGCTCGCCCCAAAATAACAGATCTGCAAGCTATCAACACGGCATGTCGCAGTGTGTTTGTTGTATATATGTCTGTTTTTTTGGGGAGGCGTCGCCCGTTACGCGCCGTTATATATATATATCTATATCTATATATATCTGTATCTATATATATAGATATATATATATATTCCTAAACTTTCCTAAAGTATATTCCCCCCATTGGTGCTAAAAGCTGTCAATCATGCAGGGGGGCGCCCCCTCTATCCTCTGAAATTTTTTGAACGGCGAACAATGGCCGCCATGTTCATTTAAGATCATTGAAATGTCACCTTAAAATGCATTTTAATACATTACAGAATGTACCTAAACAAATATAAGTGTCCAATACATATAAAGGTAAGTTAGATAAAGGTGCGACTTTATCTTAGTATATTTGCAAAATTCTGTATATATATATATATATGTATGCAAAGGGTGTTTAAACTATAGTAGGACAGCACTAGTTGACGTAGGCTACGTCCAGGAGCTCTTTACGTGCATGCTGTCTCACGAATGTAGTTTTAGCACAGACGTAACGGAACCTACGACGATGGTGTCTCCTGAAGCCAATTTAGATGAGACGTTGGGCACACACAGCTGCTACTAACGAAGATAGTGCACAGCGGGGTTGCTACTGCGCAGCTGCGTGGAGGCACCTACGCAGCTTCTAGGCTACGCAGGAGCTCAAATTCGTTTGGGAAACGCGGCCATTGTCTTTCTAGTGGCTGAGGAGATCACTTTTTATAATGTTTTGGGGTTTGAAGGTTACAATAGGAAGGGGGCATGTCTGATAAGATGAATATCAAATATCTAAAGTCTAAGTCTTGAGGTGAAACAAAAGCCTGAGTAGACTTTAAAATTTCCCCAAACATATTTGAAAGTGAAATATCCTTTTAAGAGCATGTGAATTACTAATATAATTATTTTATTAAAACCTTTATTCCTATCGGTAAACTGTGTTAAGTATTCAGGCCATTCATCAAAAATAGTGTTTGTTCAGTAACAGTGTTAAATAGCTCTATATTGTGATAGTAATCATTACTATGGAGTGTTTGTTCAGTAAAAGGAGTCTCCATGTCTATCCAGCTCTTTAATAAAGAGTGGATTGCTAATTTCAGCCAATCAGGAGAGAGTACCTATATATGAGTACCTACAGTATATATTCTAGCTTCTATTTTATATTAAACTGTGTTCCAGTTTCAATTGTGTGTCTGCTCATTTCTTTATGTCATCACTTCCAATTTCACTTCTTTATCCTGTATGAGTTCTCTCTCCTGATTGGATCAAATTTGTATCCCAACCAGAAAATGTATGTTATGTTTAGTAAAGAGCTAGAGAGAGACATGGAGACTCCTGTTACTGATGAATTAAACACTATATAACAATGATTAATGACAGCATGTAGAGCTATTTACCTATTAATTAACAAAACAATATCACTTACCCTACCTGTAAATGATCACAGTAATGGAATGTTTAATGTAGAACAATGTAGAAGATAGTTTTATATTCTTACTTAGTGGAAAATACTGCATGGCTCTGAAACCCCTCAATAGCAACATCCTGAGAGAGAGAGAGGGAAAGAGAGAAAGAAAGAAAGAGAAAGAGAGAGAAAACATTAGCACACCTTGACAAACATGAAAACATCATTACATCATATAGCATTAACCACATGAACCCCAGCATGCCTATTCTGAGGGGAACATTCACCAAAAATAGCCGATCTACAAGCTCACTAGGCATCATTGTGCGTTTTGAATACAGAATGGCCCGAAAATTATTATTATTCTTAAAACAATATTTTGTACCATTTCTGTCATGGCTGTGCCTCTATTGTAGAGCTACATTATAATGGCAATACTTATAATCACTATAGGGATAATAGACCCCTTATCAGACAATCAGTCAGTCACACTGATAAGAACCAGTATGCGCGCGCAGGCCGGAACCAAGTGAACCCCACCGCTCATAGGATGCAATGTTAACTTGGTCACTGCATCACATGTAAACATGCATCCCATCAAACTTTCAGATGGTGTTTTTCTCCCCGTATGGAGGAAGAATACTTAGGATTTTACTGTGATTTCTCGCTCTTGAAATATATAATCCTTGGTTTCTGTGTGTAAACAAAAATAGCAATTCAAAGACGTTAAAATTTCCCCAAACATATTTGAAAGTGAAATATCCTTTTAAGAGCATGTGAATTACATCAATAATTATGAATGACAAATTCATATAGAAGGGTGCAATTTGTGACAAAAAGCACAGAGATGTTTTTTTTTTTAGTAGCCCACGTTTGTTTGTGAAACAGTAGAATTATTAAAAAAACGTCATTATTTTATTAAAACCTTTATTCCTATCGGTAAACTGTGTTAAGTATTCAGGCCATTCATCAAAAATAAAGATGAAAATATGAGCTTGTGGTTCAACGCACTGCCGGGTCACATGGTTCACCATGTTGAACCCGATGTGACCCGGCAGTGACCGGCACCAACCAATGGGACGGATGCATCGTGTATTGAGTCCAGTTTTCTATCAGAGATCCAGAACTCCAAATGCAGGGAACGCAAGGCAGACCATTCAGAACGGGCAGACACACGTCAGTATAATTAGTGATATTAATCTGGCCATGCCAGTCTAAGACTAAAGATGCACACGCTCCTATTTCATTTTCAATGTTCAATTTTAAAAGTTGATTGATGAATGGTGTGAATGCTTTACACATTGTATCCATATGAGGAGCTTGAGCGTCTAATAAAGAAAAGCAGTGATAAATAAAGTATCCCAAATAAATGAGAAGCAGTTTTTATCAGTCCTAGTTTCACATCCTATATACACACACCTTCTACCATATGAATGTCATTCTATGTATTGATTTAATTCACATTTTAACCATGCACTTAAAGGAGGAGTTCACCCAAAAAATGACTTATTTTCTATCAATTGCACACCCTATGAAGCCTTGAATCCATGGATTCTTTTTTGTTTTTGTCTCATTACTAAGCTAATAATTTGATTCCCGTCTCCTACCGGCTAATGTATCCGGTAGGAGACACAAAGTAGATTATTTGTGTCTCCTACCGGAAATACACATGGTCATCAAATTGTCTTAGGAATGCCACAAAAACAAAAATAAATCCATGAAATCAAGGCTTCATGGGGTGTGTAATTGATAGAAAATAAGTCATTTTTTGGGTGAACTCCTCCTTTAAACCCTCCATTCAGACAAAAAAGACCTGAGTTACAACTGTAGTTGGACCACTTTTTCCATCAATACAAAATCTCTTTCTCAAAAATAGCTACAAGGTCACAACACGTCACGTTGCGACGCTTGTAGATCAGCTATTTTTGGCAAATGTTACAGAAGCGTAGCCAGCGCTGGACAACGCGGGCAGCTGTCCAGCTGAGCCCTTACAGACCCAAACATACTAATAATAATAAAATAATAATAACAAAACATCTGTCTCTGTTTAATGATAGATGGACATCTATCTATCTATCTATCTATCTATCTATCAAACTTAATAATAACCCAACGTCTCTGCTTAACGATAGATGGACGTGCACACAGGCAGCAAGTCACCTTCCCCCCAACAACTCCTCCAAACAAACCGTTCAAATCCGTTCTTAATAAATAAATAGATAGATTTGCACAACACAGAGCAAAATGATTGATAGTAAGAAACCAAATGTACCCTTACTGTTACATAGCCTACACATATCTGTAACTCTGAGTGTACACATGGAACCAAATGGAGCCATTGGGTCCTGTTATATAAAAGGTAAATCTACCCAGCAACACATCATTAACATTTACCAGCTGTAACATTTAAGTAATGAACACAAGCAAGCGTGCGTGCGTGCAGTGCACTGTCTCACACTCATTCCTTAAAGGTTATATGACATTCATTTTCACTTTTTTTATTTTTTATGTTTTTTGGGGGGTTTTATGACCTCGATTACACCCAAAAAATCTGAACTTTGAACATTCAGTGGGTTTTCTGTGGTCTGGGGTTTTCTGAATAATTAGGCTGAAAAGTAATCTGAGCTTGGCCTTTCGACAGTGAGGTCACTGTCGATTAATCCCGCCCACTCTCCTCCTCGCCCCTCCCCTCCCCTATCCTTTCCTTTGGGGGGGCGGAGCAGAGGAGATGATTGACAGGTAAAATCCCTCACCAGCGACACCCGCAGGCAAAGATTTATTTTTTCATTGTAGTTGAAAAGGCTTTAGAGATGTGAGAGAAAAACACCTGCCATGGATCAATGGAGTGGAACTTTTTGTTAAAACTTTCTGTACACGTTTGAAGGACCATGACAAAGACTTTTAATGTGTGGTAAAACTGAACGTCATGAAACTTTTAAGAACACAGGACATCATCAAATTCACAATAAAAGCCAGACTACAAGTCCTTCCCACCAGACTCAATCTCTCCATCTGGTTCCCCAGCACTCAGGTTCCTCATTGCTTGCACCAAACCACACCACACCACACCACACCACACCACACCACACCGGGAGGCATGCGTTAATCCGACAGACCTTTTCTCCGACTATGTGGCATCCGCGTGCGGTTAGGGTTAGGGTGCGGGTTTGGTTCGGGTTTACTGTTTAATATCGGAGCACTGCGCTGTCGGAGCACTGCGCTGTCGGAGGAATGCGCTGTCGGACTAACGTATTGCACCCCACCACACCACAGAACAGATCACATGGCTGCTATGCATACAAAGGGATGCACATACTGTAGCACGCCATGACAGAATAGTGTAACTCATAGCAACGGACATATTAAAATATCATGCATCCTCAGTGAGAATGTACAAACATTCCTGTGTCATTCCATCCATGTTTCATCTCTGTGATAACCCAGACATATTTACATCTCAGTGATAACCCAGACATCTTTACATCTCTGTGATAACCCAGACATATTTACATCTCTGTGATAACCCAGACATATTTACATCTCTGTGATAACCCAGACATCTTTACATCTCTGTGATAACCCAGACATATTTACATCTCTGTGATAACCCAGACATATTTACATCTCAGTGATAACCCAGACATCTTTACATCTCTGTGATAACCCAGACATCTTTACATCTCTGTGATAACCCAGACATATTTACATCTCTGTGATAACCCAGACATATTTACATCTCTGTGATAACCCAGACATCTTTACATCTCTGTGATAACCCAGACATATTTACATCTCTGTGATAACCCAGACATCTTTACATCTCTGTGATAACCCAGACATCTTTACATCTCTGTGATAACCCAGACATATTTACATCTCTGTGATAACCCAGACATCTTTACATCTCTGTGATAACCCAGACATCTTTACATCTCTGTGATAACCCAGACATATTTACATCTCTGTGATAACCCAGACATATTTACATCTCTGTGATAACCCAGACATCTTTACATCTCTGTGATAACCCAGACATATTTACATCTCTGTGATAACCCAGACATCTTTACATCTCTGTGATAACCCAGACATCTTTACATCTCTGTGATAACCCAGACATATTTACATCTCTGTGATAACCCAGACATCTTTACATCTCTGTGATAACCCAGACTGTGATAACCCAGACATCTTTACATCTCTGTGATAACCCAGACTGTGATAACCCAGACATCTTTACATCTCTGTGATAACCCAGACATATTTATATCTCTGTGATAACCCAGACATCTTTACATCTCTGTGATAACCCAGACATATTTATATCTCTGTGATAACCCAGACATCTTTACATCTCTGTGATAACCCAGACATATTTATATCTCTGTGATAACCCAGACATCTTTACATCTCTGTGATAACCCAGACATCTATACATCTCTGTGATAACCCAGACATATTTACATCTCTGTGATAACCCAGACATATATACATCTCTGTGATAACCCAGACATATTTACATCTCTGTGATAACCCAGACATCTTTACATCTCTGTGATAACCCAGACATATTTACATCTCTGTGATAACCCAGACATCTTTACATCTCTGTGATAACCCAGACATATATACATCTCTGTGATAATCCAGACATATTTACATCTCTGTGATAACCCAGACATCTTTACATCTCTGTGATAACCCAGACATCTTTACATCTCTGTGATAACCCAGACATATATACATCTCTGTGATAACCCAGACATCTTTACATCTCTGTGATAACCCAGACATATATACATCTCTGTGATAACCCAGACATCTTTACATCTCTGTGATAACCCAGACATCTTTACATCTCTGTGATAACCCAGACATATATACATCTCTGTGATAATCCAGACATATTTACATCTCTGTGATAACCCAGACATCTTTACATCTCTGTGATAACCCAGACATCTTTACATCTCTGTGATAACCCAGACATCTTTACATCTCTGTGATAACCCAGACATATATACATCTCTGTGATAATCCAGACATATTTACATCTCTGTGATAACCCAGACATCTTTACATTTCTGTGATAACCCAGACATCTTTACATCTCTGTGATAACCCAGACATCTTTACATCTCTGTGATAACCCAGACATCTTTACATCTCTGTGATAACCCAGACATCTTTACATCTCTGTGATAACCCAGACATCTTTACATCTCTGTGATAACCCAGACATCTTTACATCTCTGTGATAACCCAGACATCTATACATCTCTGTGATAACCCAGACATCTTTACATCTCTGTGATAACCCAGACATCTTTACATCTCTGTGATAACCCAGACATCTTTACATCTCTGTGATAACCCAGACATCTTTACATCTCTGTGATAACCCAGACTGTGATAACCCAGACATCTTTACATCTCTGTGATAACCCAGACATCTATACATCTCTGTGATAACCCAGACATCTTTACATCTCTGTGATAACCCAGACTGTGATAACCCAGACATCTTTACATCTCTGTGATAACCCAGACATCTTTACATCTCTGTGATAACCCAGACATATTTACATCTCTGTGATAACCCAGACATCTTTACATCTCTGTGATAACCCAGACATATTTACATCTCTGTGATAACCCAGACATCTTTACATCTCTGTGATAACCCAGACATATATACATCTCTGTGATAACCCAGACATCTTTACATCTCTGTGATAACCCAGACATCTTTACATCTCTGTGATAACCCAGACATCTTTACATCTCTGTGATAACCCAGACATCTTTACATCTCTGTGATAACCCAGACATCTTTACATCTCTGTGATAACCCAGACATCTATACATCTCTGTGATAACCCAGACATATTTACATCTCAGTGATAACCCAGACATATTTACATCTCTGTGATAACCCAGACATCTTTACATCTCTGTGATAACCCAGACATCTTTACATCTCTGTGATAACCCAGACATATTTACATCTCTGTGATAACCCAGACATCTTTACATCTCTGTGATAACCCAGACATAGAGACGGCAAAGTAATTTGCCGTCTCTGCTATAATTGGCAGCTGCCATATGGCGGAGACGCTGTTAATTGAGTACTGAGTGACATGCTTATTAACCTTATCTATAGCTGTAATATTTGTGTCATTGTATGCGCTCTATGTGGACATGAATACATTGTTCAAATGTGTTGAAAATGCCTCTCCTCTGTTCCTCCTACCCCCTCTCTTCTGTTCCCCTTTCTTCTCCACCCCTACCTGTGTGTGTGTGTGTGTGTGTGTGTGTGTGTGTGTGTGTGTGTGTGTGTGTGTGTGTGTGTGTGTGTGTGTGTGTGTGTGCGCCACCCCTCCCACACGAGCGTGTGTGTGTGTGTATCAGTCACGGTAAAAGCACTAATGCGTTCTTTCTCCATGTAAAGTAGTAAGACTTTTTGAACATCTTCCAACAACAAAATATCATTAGCAATAGCATCATTAGCAGCCCTCAACCACAGTCAGCTAGCATGCAACACAAAGCAATGTGACACATTCACTCACTCATTAACATACATGAATAATCACAACAGGCATGTATCACACATACACATACTTGGATGTGTGTGGATGCTGTGGATAATTATTTTCAATTTTCAACGTCTGCAGTGTCTCAGTGCATGTATGAATGTATTGAAGTCTTAACCTGTGTTGTGTCTCAGTAGTGAGTCAGGAACGCAACTGAACAGTCAACTTGTCTTCAGCTCTGACAGGACGTGTTACATCCTTGTCACATATATCATATACATGTCTATATATAAGGAAACACTC
Source organism: Gymnoscopelus microlampas (assembly GCF_963454915.1). NCBI lineage: Eukaryota > Metazoa > Chordata > Actinopteri > Myctophiformes > Myctophidae > Gymnoscopelus > Gymnoscopelus microlampas. The sequence goes on from NC_139955.1 coordinate 47,918,613, forward strand.
ATTTGAGGATGCACTGCAGGCGTACACATATCTTGGTTACTCGTTCTCATATTGTTGTTGTGTTGACCACAATGTTAAACATGTAATGTAGATAGCATGTTATTTAAACAGATGCTAGATTCATTGTTTACATGGTATCCTCTGGTTTCTCTACCTGTTTACTGGTGATTTGTACATCATTACAAATCACCTTTGTAATGATTTTACATTTACACATTTAAATAAATAACTGTATCAAGGAGTTTAAAAGTTACCTTTGAGTGCCTGCCTGCCAGCATATACTGTGTCCGTGTCTGTGTCTGTGTCTGTGTGTGTGTGTGTGTGTGTGTGTGTGTGTGTGTGTGTGTGTGTGTGTGTGTGTGTGTGTGTGTGTGTGCAGTGCAGGATTAACGGAAGGGCTTTTGGTGCTGCAGCACAGGGCACCAAACGCAAACGGCGGGGAGAAAGTGAAAGGAGACAGAATCGCAGAAAAGCGCCGACATGTAGAAGCAGCGGCTGTTGAAGGAGAGCTAAAACTGTGTGTGAACTCTCCTCCACACAGCCTGCGTTAGTACTGCCTGGTGGAAAGGAGACATAGGATGGGGGTAGACGCTTTTCAAGTCACACAGAGAGAGAGATGAAGTGTGCATATAATCCTTTATAATATGTGGTATCATGCATATGGTTATGTGTATGTATATTATTATGATTATGTGTATGTATGTACAGTATACTGTATGATATGGTTTTGGCAAGTACATTTTTGCAATTTGTTTTCCTCAGATCATCTTATTCTGGGCAGAACATATGGCTAATTTAAGAACTGGAACTTCCGACACACACCATCCTTATGTATGATAATCCTACTATAATTCTAGTAGCCTCACGGACGGACGGTGGTAGCTGTCTTGGGTCGACTCTTGATCAAACTGCACATGCGTCGTTGCCAGGTTTCGTGAGAGAAACAAGCAGCAAGGTCTATGAAAACAAGGCCAAACCAAACGAACCCTACAAAGCAACAAGGTCTATGAAAAGAAGGCCAAACGAAGCGCCTTCACACATATACCTTGCCTCTTGGAAAACAGCCGATCTACAAGCTGCACTTTCACAACCAACGCCAAAACACACTACCACCAATATTGGCCCTAAACCGCTTACAGTAGGCCAACATGGCAACAACACCCACGCTGCCAGTGACCACAACATAGACCCCGCCCACTCTTTCAGTGCATTCTTACGGCCGATCTGGATCTACACACACCAGACTTTTCAAAGCCAGCGTATGCTTGGTGCGTACAGCGCGTTTGTTTAGATCCAATTGATTATCAATGATAGCGGCTACACCAGGCGCGCGGATGCGCGAGTCCCCCATACGCAGACTTTTCAAATAGGACTGGATCTAAAAGTGTGCGTGTGCGTCGTGTGTGCGAAAAAAGTCTGGTGTGTGCCGGCAGTACGGATCTGTGTGTGTGTGTGTGTGTGTGTGTGTGTGTGTGTGTGTGTGTGTGTGTGTGTGTGTGTGTGTGTGTGTGTGTGTGTGTGTGTGTGTGTGTGTGTGTGTGTGTGTGTCGCCCCAAGACTTGGGTCCGCGGCCGTGTATGCGTGGACGCGCAAGTGCGCATGCACATTGGGGAGGCACGTGTCACAATGTGTTTGCGCGACGCCCGTGTGTGTTCGCGACGGGCCGCATGGATGTACCGTTGTGTGTGTGTGTGTGTGTGTGTGTGTGCGCGCGCTCACGACGGCTCACGCGCGTGTGTGTTCTGTGCCTCCACGACGGGATGTGTGTGTGTGTACACACGACTACACCATTGGTTCTCAAAGTGGGGTCCGGGGACCCCCAGGGGTCCTTGAGAGAGTTCCAGGGGGTCCCCAGCTAAATGATAGATTAGGCACCAAATGGACCCTTACGGGTCTGTAACTCTGAGAGTGTACAAATAGAACCAAATGGACTCTAAGGGGTCCATTTGGTTCCATTTGTACACTCTCAGAGTTAAATAAACATAGACTTTACTATATAAATTGGGGTCCAAGACATAGAAATGCCATTAAATGGGGCTCCGTAGCCCTAATGCATGTTAAACTGGGGGTCCTTGAAATTAAAATGGTTGAGATTCACTGCTAGAGCCGTAAAAAAATCTTCTCTTATGGGGGGGGGGTCCCTGGCATATCTTTTCAAATGGGGTTCCGCGGGCTAACAAGTGTCAATTTGGGGGTCCTTGACATAAAAACGTTTGAGAACCACTGCACTACACAGTACAAACTCACTTTCGATCCCTGATAAACTGTCTGTTCTCAGCGCATAAGGCAAACTGCACACTTTGGGTGCTCATATTCCCCTACGGGTATGGTCTAGTACATACTAATTGCTATAAAAGTGAATAAAGATGTTTGTGGTATAACTGGTAACAGTTTATCTGGAGACAGACAGTTATACTACCTTTCAGTAAACAAGCTCTTTCATAGAATAGGAGCTCAAGGTCTCTTCTTTGATATGGAGAGAAAGTGTATAACAGCTGCCTGTCTTTCACTCTCAAAATAAAAGCATTCTTCAGGCGGGGGTAGATTTGGACAGTATATATGTCAGATATTGTAAATTAATAACACAATTTGCCATGCCCAGATATTATTGCTGGTGGGCCAAAACCTGTTATTACCACTGCTGTATGATAATGATGGTGTCATGTGGTTTGTCTGTATATAAATATATTGCCACTGTAATGTGACTTTGTAACAACGTGTCAAATAGCAGCATAGTTTTCAGTTGCTGTGAGAATGTAAAGCAGACAGGAAGCCTCAAGCACAGGCATGAGTTTGTGGTTAGAACATTGAGCCTCATTCACCAACCGTTCTGAAGAGGAAATGTCTTCTTAGACCCACTGTTACGGCCCCTTTAACCTTGGCTCGAAAACACCAGGGGAGAACAACATGATATAGAACTTGGTGTGAAGTCAGGTTTCACACCAAGTTGAAGGTTTATTTTTCAATACAACGTACAACATCAAGTGTGTACGTTTTTATATACCATGAAATACTGAATAAGGTAAAACAAGAATAATAGTGAACCAAGATGTAAACCTAACTAAAGTCCTCAACAAACAAAGAAGTCATGGGCTGGCCAAACTCAAAAGTGGGGAATCTGGTGAGCCAGGCACTATGTGCCCGTCATCTCACCACACTCCCATGAACTGCCAAAACATACAATAACTAACCAGTAACGAAAAACATACCAAACAATACTTCCAGCTCATCAGAACTGAATAAAGAACTACAAATTAACTACGAGATCAAAACCCTGGTGTTCTCTGCTGGGGTGAGGAGACACCTAAGAGCTGGCAACAGCTCCTCTGTTATAGCCCTAAGCCATAATCACACATGAGGCACAGCTGAGAAGGGGAGGGACAGCCAGAGCACTCCCTGGTGAGTGACAGGTGTCTAGCCAAGACTAGGGCAGTAGGGCAGACACTAAACACAGGACCAATTAGCTCTAATCGGAACCTCTCCCTCCACTATATAGCTCCGAACAAAAAAACAAACAACAGAAAACAACAGAGACAACAACAAACAAATATAAACAAGAAAACAAAGACAGAAAAAACAACAAAAATATATATACAAAACAACAACAGATCACTTGGATCTTTAGAACTGAAAAAGAAAAAAAAACAAGTAACAGAAACCAACCTTCTGTTTTTCTAATATTCAATATCAGTCAAGCACATTCCATGTCACAGTAAAATAATATGGGATATAATGTATAATTATATATACTTACATAAAATATATTTCATATTATACTAATGTTCTATATTTATCCATTATGTTAGATCTGTACATCTTTTTAAATGTATTTATAGAGCTACAATGTTTTAGTTCATCATCTAAGTTATTCCATAGTCTTACCCCTTTTAACGATATACATCTACCTTTATTATTGATTCTAGCATGCGTTTGTTAAAAAATAGCAATTCCCCTTAGGTTGTACCGGCTCTCTCTAGGCCGGAACAGCCTCTGGATACAGCACGGGAGCAGGTGATTGTGTGCTTTAGACATTATTATTGCAGTATTTTGGTCAACTAGATCTTGTAGTTTTAAGTTGTTCAGTTTAATAAATAGTGCATGTGTTTGTGCATAATAATCAGTTTGATTAACAATTCTGATGGCTTTCTTCTGGAGTAAGAATATTGTTATATAATTGTTTTATTGTTATAGAGCAATACAGAATGTATGTAGAGTGACTTCTGATTTAAAATAGTTTTCATTTTGTACATTATTGCAATAGTCTTGGATATTTTTGTCCTTAAGTTGTTAATATGTTGTTTCCAGTTAAGTTTATTGTCAATAATAATACCCCAAAATGTTCAAACACTCGTTCAATTTCTACATTATTAATCATGATTTCAACCTCTCTGTCAATTGGTCTATTACCAAAAATTATAAATTTAGTGGGTCAACGCAGGACGCATCCGTCCCATTGGTTGGTGCCGGTCACTGCCGGGTCACATGGTTCACCATGTTGAACCCGATGTGACCTAGCAGTGACCGGCACCAACCAATGGGACGGATGCGTCCTGTATTGAGTCCAGTTTTCTATCAGTGATCCAGAACTCCAAATGCAGGGAAATGCAAGGCAGACCATTCAGAACGGGCAGAAACACGTCAGTATAAGTAGTTATATTAATCTGGCCATGCCAGGCTAAGACTAAAGATGCACACACTCCTATTTAATTTTAAATGTTCAATTTTAAAAGTTGATTGATGAATGGCGTGAATGCTTTACACATTTTATCCATATGCAGAGCTTGTGCGTCTAATAAAGAAAAGTAGTGATAAATAAAGTATCCAAAATAAATGAGAAGCAGTTTGTATCAGTCCTAGTTTCACATCCTATACACACACCTTCTACCATATGAATGTCATTCTATGTATTGATGTCATTCACATTTTAACCATGCACTTAAACCCTCTATTCAGACAAAAAAGACCTGAGTTACAACTGTAGTTGGACCACTTTTTCCATCAATACAAAATCTCTTTCTCAAAAATAGCCGATCTACAAGCTCACAACACGTCACGTTGCGGCGCTTGTAGATCAGCTGTTTTTGGTTGATGAAGAGTCCAGAGAAGTGTCTGTATTCTGTTCCCTATTCTGGATGAAGCTTTTATGACCAAGGTCATTAAATACCAACCACTCCTACATACTATCTCAGAGCTGAACTATAGGTGCAGAATATTTGTTTTCATATTTGATAGCCTGGGACATTATACCCACAGACTAGGGATGCACCGAATATTCGGCCACCGAAACATATCGGCCGATAATGGTTAAAAAATGCATTTTCGGCTTTCGGCCGAAAGGGTTTTTAGGCCGAAAAAATATCACCGAAAGACACCGAAACATATCGGCCGAAAGAAACCGAAACATATCGGCCGATATCACCGAAAGACACCGAAACAATGCTATTTTCAAAAAATCTTGGAATAAAATCTGGAATAATCTTATTATATAATTATATACAGTAAATGTTTACATTTTACAATCTTTCAGCAGTCAGTCTGGAATTAATGTATGCATTCAAAAGTGCTTAATAAATGTTTTATGGACCATAATAGTGATTATTATTTAAGTTTTGCCATAATCATGTATTTTGCCATAATCAGGTAGCTGATCAACATTGGTAAACAAATAAATTAATTATATATATTTATCATATTCGGCCTTTCGGTATTCGGTTTTCGGCCAACTGTTTTCTATTTTCGGCATTCGGTTTCGGCCAAGAATTTCCCATTCGGTGCATCCCTACCACAGACTGGTTGTTAGAGGGTTTCAACAACTTAGGATGACCAGAAAGCAGTAGCGTATGGTGGGTTCTAACGTGGACCGGGCCAGATTCTTAAACGAGCCCCCCCCCCCCCCCCCGGGGGGGGGGGGGGCTCGCGCAACGATGGGGGGGCTCGCGCAACGATGGTTTGACGGGGAAACCGGTTTTTAATGGCCACCCATTAACAATCCGGCCGAATGCAAATAAGCCCGATTTGAAAACAAAGGCGAATTTCTGTGGTTGGCTACAACAGAATGGGTGATGGGGTGCTAATGTTGTTATGTTGATTTTTAGTTTTTTTCCCATGGGGGAGCAGAGTTTTCCAGACCGGGCCATGGCCCCATTGGCCTCTATGACGATACGCCCTTGCCAGAAAGTAGAGGTGTGCATTGGCACTGCCCTCACGATTCAATTCGATTACGATTCACCAGGTAACGATTCGATTCGATTACAATTAACCTTGTAATAATTCGATTCGACGATGCATCACGATGCATCACACTTTTCTATATTATTGTACAACATGGAAACCTTTTCATCAGTCAATACAAGCAGTCAGACATACTGAACGACATATAAATCTGCCTGCTTCTCTGTGCAATTGATAAAAATACTAAAATTAAATAAATGTAATAAAAAAAAACATATTTTCTTTTTCAAAATTGATTATTCGATTAATCGATTATTGACATTTGTGAATCGATTCATAATTGTCCATGTCCGCATTGCGATTAATCGATTATTCGATTATTTTTGACACCACTACCAGAAAGGAGTCAAAAAGTATTGTGCCGTCTCTGCTATAATTGGCAGCCGCTACATATGGCGGAGACGCTGTTACTTAGACTACTGAGTGACATGCTTATTAACCTTATCTGTAGCTGTAATATTTGTGTCATTGTATGCTCTCTATGTGGACATGAATACATTGTTCAAATGTGTTGAAATGTTCTCTTTTCTGTTCCTCCTACCCCCTCTCTTCTGTTCCCCTTTCTTCTCCGCCCCTCCCAGTATATATGTGTGTGTGTGTGTGTGTGTGTGTGTGTGTGTGTGCGTGTGCGCGCGCGTGTGTTCTTTCTCCATGTAAAGTAGTAAGACTTTTTGAGTGTCTTCCAACAACAAAAGATCATTATCAATAGCATCATTAGCATAATTAGTTAGAAGCCACAGTCAGCTAACATTCAACACAAAGCAATGTGACACATTCACTCACTCATTAACATACACATACTTGGATGGAGATGCTGTGGATAATTATTTTAAATGTTCAACGTCTGCAGTGTCTCAGTGCATGTATGAATGTATTGAAGTCTTAACCTGTGTTGTGATGCAGTCTCAGTAGTGAGTCAAGAATGCAACTAAACAGAGTCAACTGGAACTAAACGTGTCACATCCTGCATGTCCATTTAAGGAAACACATTCCTTTTGACCACAATGTTAAACATGTAAAGTAGATATCACGTTATTTAAACAGATGCTAGGTTCATTGTTTACCTGCTATCCTATGGTTTCTCTGCCTGTTTACTGTGACCTTTGTAATGATTTTACATTTAAAAATTAAAATAAATAACTGTATCAAGGAGTTTAAAAGTTACCTTTGAGTGCCTGCCTGTATACAGTGTGTATGTATGCATGCATGCATACATACATATACATACACATACATACATGCATGCATGCATGCATACATGCATGTATGTGCGTGTGTGTTTGCCTTAAACTCTCCTCTCCTCCCCTCCTACACACACACACACACACTCTGCATTAGTACTGACTGGTGGAAAGGAGACATAGGGTGGGGGTAGACACGTGGCAGCGGTGGCCTAGTGGTTAGAGGGGCGGCCTTGATACCGGAAGGTCCCTAGTTCGATTCCCCAATTTATCACATCAATCATGAATCACCGCTGAATAGCCCTTGAGCAAGGCTTCCATGCAGGGTCCGGCTGGAAACAAGCTTCGTACTTAGTCCGACACCCTGGGTAAACAACAAACTTTGCTTTGCTTTGCTTTACACTTTTTTAGTCACACACACACACACACACACACACACACACACACACACACACACACACACACACACACACGAGAGAGGCAACACAGGCTGAAGTCCACACTAAAGTGTGTGCATATAATCCTTTATATGTGGTATCATGCATATTATGATTATGTGTATGATTATGATTATGATTATGTGTATGTATGTTCAGAATCAGTATAGACCAATTATGTGTTTACTAACATTGAGCCTGGACGCACAGGTGATTGTTTCACGCAATCAATTCCCAACCTGTTTCGGGGTGCACTGGTTTCAGCACACCCCAACCCCCTCTTGTGTGTGTTGGCTAGTGAGACGCGTCCTAACGAGACCTGATATAATGGGTTTCGTTGCGCGCATACTGGCTGCGTGCAGCCAGTGTGACGTCGTCTGTTAAGGGGTCTATACTGTATGATAAGGCTTTGACATGTACATTTTTGCCTCGGGACAATTTGTCATCAGATCATCCTATTCTGGGCAGAACATAATCAATGTCTAAATTAAGAGCTGGTGGCTTTACCACTGCGCTAACCCTCGTAGACGTATTTATGATTCTGACGTTTTCAATCTACGAGAGTTGTAGGGTAGATCCCCCATGGACAACTGGACTTTCTGCACTATGCCCCTCAGATACTCCAAACGTGTACAAATATAAAATAAAGGTGCTTACCCCAAAGCTCCAAATGTTAACTACTTCTACTGGGTAGTAGTTTAATGTAATAATCCATATCTTTCAATAAAGAAGTGTTTTAATGCCGTCTTTCGCCGATTCTGTCGGAAGTTCCCAATGGGCGGTAGTGACGGGTAGTGAGGGGGCGCATCCGGTTAAACCCGGAATTACACTAAATGTAAACAGGAAGTAAACGAGGGTGAAAAATGGCGTTCGGCCACAGACGGCATTAAAACACTTATTTATTGAAATATATGGATTATTACATTAAACTACTACCCCGTAGAAGTAGTTAACATTTGGGACTTTGAGGTAAGCACCTTTATTTTCAATTTGTACATGTTTGGAGTACTTTTCGGGGCATAGTGCAGAAAGCCCAGGTCTCCATGGGGCGTGAACCCTACAACTCTCGTAGATTGAAAACGTCAGAATCATAAATACGTCTACGAGGGTTGTATACTACAGCTACCACTGCGCCACCCGAGCGCCTCACAGAAACACACTTTTCAAAGTTTTTTTTTTTTTTTTGGGGAGAAACTACTTACTACGAGTTAACAGCTGATGGAATCCCCGCCTGGTGCAGTCAGAGAGCCGGTGTTGAGTCGCTCCTCTCGGGGTTTCTGTCACAGCTTGTTTGTTGGCAAACAAACACATGAAGGGAAGTGTGGACAGTCAGTCATTACAGCCCTCTTTACGCGTACGGCTAATCTATCACCGATTGGGTCTGTTTACGCGTCCGTGGCGGAGTCCTGTCTGTGGGTCTGGGTCTGGGTTCAGTGACACTAGACAGGGCGGACTGGGTCTACTAGGGGTTCCCTCAACCAGTCATCTGCATGCTGTACCGCGCATCGCTGACTGGGTCCTTAACTGGTCTTTAACCGGGTCTTTAACGCATCTATGGAGGAGTTTCGCTGGAGAGCCGGTTAGGTGAGACCAGCGGAGTGCATCCTGTCAGAGGCGAGCGGAGCGCACCATGTTATGGGTGTTAAGGGTGTTACACGGCGGGGCGTCTACACACCTATAGAAGGTGGGAGTCTGCGGGGTAGAATACGGGTACCGGTGTCGTGGTGTGAAGCAGCCAAGGAGTAAACTCTCTTTTCATCCCGGGGATAATCGCGTTGTTGCGCCGTGGATCGGTCAGGTGACACGGCGGAGCAAGGGTTCCACAAACAGAGAAAAGGTTTAGAAACGCCTCAGCCTCAGGGACACACTGGTGGAGGTATGTAGGACGGAAGTCCTGCCTCTATAGACACTCTCTGCTTTAGTGACCTGAACCTGATGACCAGGCTTTTCTACACTGGGAACCAGGAACCAGGCTACTGGTGTCTCATGTCAGGGGGATGTCTTGGGGTACTGTCTGTTGCCTTGAATTAGAAGTCAATGTCGGAGTGGCAGCATGTCGGAATGGGGAGTGAACACCACACTGAATACCAGACCACAGGTTGATAATGATAAGGAGGAGCAGAGACGTGTGTTTACAGTTTAAAAATAATAACTGTTTTATTTATAATCCAAGGCAGAGTAAAGTAACTATAATAAAGACTTCAAACTGGAAAAGAAGGTCATATGGTTAGAAATATATGTATTTATCAAGTAAAAAAATAGTTATTTAAAATGTACTGCAACATTGTATCAAAGTGTATCAGAAAGGGTTAAAATGACAACAGGCTCTATGCACAGCAGACATATTGTAAAGAAACCGGGCCTCTTCCTTACTTCCTTCACAGGTGTTACCAATGATTCTAATGAAGGCTCTGTTCCATTTAGTGTAGCACAATGTACCCCTATAACTCTGAGAGTGTACAAATGGAACCAAATGGACCCGTACCTTCCATTTGGTTCCATTTGTACACTCTCAGAGTTACACACCCGTTAGGAGCCATTTGGAACCCCCTCAAGGAACCATGAGGGTCCCTGGACCACACTTTGAGACCCACTGGTGTAGCAGAGTGTTTCCAGTGAGTCAACACCCTGACTCTGTTTGACCAGAATGGAACAGAGCCTTCATTAGTATCATTGTAACAACCTGTGAAGTAAGGAAGAGGCCCAGTTTCTTTACAATATGGCTGCTGTGCATAGAGCCTGTATCCTACTGTACAAGTAGCCAGGGGGAGGGGACCACAGGTGTCCTTACACACAGGAGGGAGGCAGGGAGTGAGGAGAAAGGTTTCACCACCACCAGGAGCACACGCACACACACACACACACACACACACACACACACACACACACACACACACACACACACACACACACACACACACACACACACACACACACACACACACACAGTGTTTCTTCACAATGAGAATAAACATGGCAGCAGAATATCATGCAGAGTTCAGTTCAAACATCAATACAGTCTATATACCACCCTGAGACCACCCTCCTGTCTGGACTACAACTATGTATGTGATACTATATACCACCCTGAGACCACCCTCCTGTCTGGACTACAACTATGTATGTGATACTATATACCACCCTGAGACCACCCTCCTGTCTGGACTACAACTATGTATGTGATACTATATACCACCCTGAGACCATCCTCCTGTCTGGACTACAACTATGTATGTGATACTATATACCACCCTGAGACCACCCTCCTGTCTGGACTACAACTATGTATGTGATACTATATACCACCCTGAGACCATCCTCCTGTCTGGACTACAACTATGTATGTGATACTATATACCACCCTGAGACCACCCTCCTGTCTGGACTACAACTATGTATGTGATAGGGTAGAACCCTATGTGTGCCAGTGTGTTCCCTTAGATCATCTGCTCTACTGGACATTCATAAGGCTACCTTGGTGACCAAAGGAGATGTTTGCCATAAAGGCCCCCAGACTCTGGAGCAGCCTACCAGAGGAGCTCAGGTTAACCAGATCATTAACCACTTTTAAATTCCTCTTAAAAACACATTTCTACACAATAGGCCTTTTTAACTCCTTGAGATAAATCTTGCTTGTTATTGCTCTGTTCTATTGTACTGTAAATGTAATATATTACTGTTATTGCATCATTGCATTGTTGTTGTTGATTGCTGTTTTGATTGTTCAAGCACTTTGTAAGATTGCTTAAAAAAGTGCTATACAAATAAAGTTTTATTATTATTATTATTATTATTATTATAACTATGGCCCACCCGTAAGCCAAATATACCTCAAATATACCTTATTATTATTATTATTATTATTATTATTATTATTATTATTATTATGACTCAGTGACAGAACAGCTGGTTTAACACAATATACCAAAATAAACATAAATGAAATAACCAAAACAACAAGGACAAAAACAGCTTCTCCTAACAAAACAAGAGGACATTATTAATAACCTGGTCAATGACATTAAGACAAACAAACTACAAACCTCTATAAATAGATACAGTGGTACAAACTGGACAGACAGGCGGCACGCCACGCACACAGGGAGCTGAACACCTCCTCTTGTGAGGAGAACAGGTGGGGGGGGAGCAGTGAGCACAGAGTCAGGACAACATTAGGTTGTGTTAAGCCCAAAGAGGAAACACAGTTAACACACATAGTCACATACGGTATATTAAACCAGACGCTCCCACACTCAACCCACGACCAGGCAGACGGACAAACGTCAGCTAACTAGCGGCCGCGTACGGCTGCCTATTAATCAGCCTGGTGATTACGGGGCCGTTGCGTAACTAGTGGCAACCAGTGAAAGCTCAACCCAGTACACATAGTCAAAATGGCATTGAATGAGGCTCCAGATAGTCTTGATCCCTGCATCAGTATAGTGTGGGGGCCATTAAGGTGGCATATGTGTTATTTTGTAGTATTTACATTGACAGCACAGGGTGTGTATATATCTATATAGGGTCACAGTGCAGTAAGTGGTAGGACAGGTAGTGAGGAGACAAACAGTTCTTACCAGACAGAGACAGACGTTGTGAAGTAATGTTCAGGACATTGGGAGGTGGAAACCGTTACCTCTAGGATCATCAGTTGAGCCTTCAGGTAGATCTTCATCACCTCCTCTGTCAACTCCTCTTCACACCAGCAGTATCCTGTACATTATTGTAAAGATCACTGGTTAGAGCTCACTGTCAGCAGCTCAGGCTGTTACCACACACACACACACACACACACACACACACACACACACACACACACACACACACACACACACACACACACACACACACACACACGTTAAAGGACCACACTGAAAATAAGCCGCTGGCTTTGTTGCATTTTATAATTTTGATCATAGTGTGATAATGTGTGTATTGTACATTAAGTGTACTCAGAGGACACAAATACAACAGTCAGTGTCACAACCTGATTCTCTGGACATTTCCCATGAAAACATCTCCTCACTCACTATGCTGTTCCTTTGTTCTCTGTCAGTACATGATTACATCATACATGAGATACTAACCTCAAAGTCCTTGAGCAAGGCACAAGCATCTTCTCCCAGATGGTCCATGAGACACAGGATGACAACCTCTCCTGTTCACTGAATGTTCATTCTACTGTGTTCAACACAATGTATTTAATAACTAAATGTATGAATGTAGATTCTACTGTGTTCAACACAATGTATTTAATAACTAAATGTATGAATGAATGTACATTCTACTGTGTTCAACACAATGTATTTAATAACTAAATGTATGAATGAATGTAGATTCTACTGTGTTCAACACAATGGTTTTAACAATAACTAAATGTATGAATTAATGTAGATTCTACTGTGTTCAACACAATGTATTTAACAATAACTAAATGTATGAATTAATGTAGATTCTACTGTGTTCAACACAATGTATTTCAACAATAACTAAATGTATGAATGAATGTACAGTATTCTACTCTGTTCTTCTCTGTGTCTTTTCTTTCTTTCAGACAGTTTTGAAATCATTTTGTGCACAAATGCATCTCATCTCTGAACACAGCATGAAAACAGCAGGACTAGTTTTAAAACTTTATCAGCCACTAATAACGTGTTCTGATCATTTCTCATTCTCTCAGGTTGGAATAACTTTATGCTCATTTTCCCAACATGGAGGGAGGATAATGGTGACAAACGAAAAGAGCTTTTATATAAATGTATCATATCAGTCATAGAACATGTTCTATTTATATAATATAAATGTATCATATCATCCACAGTGCGCCCCAAAACACACTCACATTTATTCCGCGGACCGCCCACCCCCAGCGGTTCTTGTATTCTTGTATTTGTTTTACTGAGGTTAAGTTTATGAATAAGGTTAGGTTTAGACATAGTTTTACTGAGGTTAAGGTTATGAATAAGGTTAGGTTTAGACATAGTTTTACTGAGGTTAAGGTTAGGAATAAGGTTAGGTTTAGACATAGTTTTACTGAGGTTAAGGTTAGGAATAAGGTTAGGTTTAGACATAGTTTTACTGAGGTTAAGGTTATGAATAAGGTTAGGTTTAGACATAGTTTTACTGAGGTTAAGGTTAGGAATAAGGTTGGGTTTAGACATAGTTTTACTGAGGTTAAGTTTAGGAATAAGGTTAGGTTTAGGCATAGTTTTACTGAGGTTAAGGTTAGGAATAAGGTTGGGTTTAGACATAGTTTTACTGAGGTTAAGGTTAGGTTTAGGCATAGTTTTACTGAGGTTAAGGTTAGGAATAAGGTTAGGTTTAGACATAGTTTTACTGAGGTTAAGGTTAGGAATAAGGTTAGGTTTAGACATAGTTTTACTGAGGTTAAGGTTAGGAATAAGGTTAGGTTTAGACATAGTTTTACTGAGGTTAAGGTTAGGAATAAGGTTAGGTTTAGACATAGTTTTACTGAGGTTATAAGGTTAGGAATAAGGTTAGGTTTAGACATAGTTTTACTGAGGTTAAGGTTAGGAATAAGGTTAGGTTTAGACATAGTTTTACTGAGGTTAAGTTTAGGAATAAGGTTAGGTTTAGGCATAGTTTTACTGAGGTTAAGTTTAGGATTAAGGTTAGGTTTAGAAGATTTTCCGACGTTGGAAGGAGCATGTATTGGCCTAACCATAGTAACCTGGTATCACTCAGACGTATTGGGTAACCATGACGACTTGGACTTAATAACAACACATATGGATGCCTTTTTTAACAAAAGGGATAAAGACGGTATCAATGTACTTCATTAGAATTATGGAATGTAACTCCTCTTCGGGCACTCTGCGGACTCTGGGACCACGCAAGTCAGGAACAATGCAAGCTGGGAATGCATGCCCTACCCGGTTATACCATACCTGTTGTACCGTCTGTTTGTCTGTATCCCTTTTACCTTTTATGCCCATACATGGAGATTTCTGTATCTGTCTCTCTTTTTTTACTTTTAAGATATCGTTCGAATAGAATTTAGTTGTTTAACTTCATATGTGGTAAATGAATCATGACAGAGCCTATTCAAAAATAAAACTTCAGAGAACCGGCAGGGGCGGGCAGTGACACGCATGTATCCGAATAAAGAAACCTATTTTCGGCATGGCCCTTTCAAAAGTCCGCTTGCGTGACCTTGCTCTGGTGGTGCTGTAACAAACTGCTGATTGGCTGAAGGGGTCGTCAGTCAACGGTATTACTCCCGCCCCCCCCAGCTCAGGCCAACAGCCAAATTGCCCATATAGGTCTGCAGGCCAGACCAATTCCTGAAATCAAATGATTTCCGGAAGGGGGATGGTTTACCAGGCTAATGTACCCATATCGGTAGTGTCTGCGATGCGTTGTGAGCGTCGTTGACGGCTATTGGTTGCGCAACATTGATTGCGCGACACTCAACCAAGACTTTTCTTAGTTCTACTGGATCTCTTCTGCACTAGTCTTAGTTCTACTGGATCTCTTCTCCACTAGTCTCAGTTCTACTGGATCTCTTCTGCACTAGTCTTAGTTCTACTGGATCTCTTCTCCACTAGTCTCAGTTCTACTGGATCTCTTCTCCACTAGTCTCAGTTCTACTGGATCTCTTCTCCACTAGTCTTAGTTCTACTGGATCTCTTCTCCACTAGTCTCAGTTCTACTGGATCTCTTCTCCACTAGTCTCAGTTCTACTGGATCTCTTCTCCACTAGTCTTAGTTCTACTGGATCTCTTCTCCACTAGTCCCTCCCTAACCTTCTCTGTTTTTTATTTGTTTGACGAAATTGTCAATGTATTCATAGTTTTACTCATAATAGCTTTGACATTTTCATCAGTGAAAACAGGTATACTTCTAAACATCTTTCGCCGACAGAATTAACACAACCTGCACCTGCACAGATCGGCATCGTGTGGCAACGGCTTGTGTTGTGCTTGACGTCACACCAGGAATCTATATTAGGTGTTCATTATCTATGGTGCTGAAACTAAATGAATAAATTAAGCACTTTGATTGTTGACTGTTTGATTGAAGTGTCGGATTATTTACTGTTTATATTATGTTCAGAGCTCTACATTAAACAGTTCAATTCTTTACGTTTAATATGCTCCACACTTTATTATTATAAGTAATATATAACCATTAACCAACTAGTAAAATCACATTGACGCTCAGCAGTCTCTTTGACAACTACAAACTGGCCAAGAGGCAGAACAATTACACAGCTTTGCCAGATTAAACAATACAAGACAATACAAGACAATACAAAAGACAATCCCAACTCAACGGGTCAGTTGTACAGTAATAATGAATACAAATTATACATAGTTTGAATTGACGTCCAATAGATAACAACCATAAAACCCCCTTTTCTAGCATGATTGAAAGATGAACAGAAAGAAGGACAAAGGATCGGAAAGCCCCCGTCCTTTCAAAGTGACCCAGCAGGTGGTGTGCGTCAGCAATGTCAACTTCCAGAAGAAGTCTGTGACCGGCCATGTGGAGCTGACCGTGGTGCCCACCGTGGTCAACCTGACCAGGATCAGGCTCAACTGTAAGCAGTGTCGCATCTACAGGGTCCGCGTGAACGAGGTGGAGGCCACGTTCATCTACAGCGACCCCACGCTGGAGGTCTGCCCCCACGAGGCCAAGCAGCGGAACCTCAACAACTTCACGGCCGCCTACACGGCCGCGGTAAGCGCCGTGGACCCTGACGACGCCGGACACGGAGAGCTGGACATCGAAGTCCCGACGTCTGACCTCTGGAAACAACGAGACGATCCGAAGGCGTTGAAAGTGTGTGTGGACTTTCACCTGGACCAGCCCATGGGGGGTCTCCACTTCGTCGTGCCCGACGCTGAGGACGGCGGCAGCATGGCCGACAGAGCGGCTCACATGTTCTCCTTCGGACACCAGAACTCCGGGGCCAGGTTCTGGTTCCCCTGCGTGGACTCCTTCTCGGAGCTGTGCACCTGGAAGCTGGAGTTCACCGTGGACGCATCCATGACGGCCGTGTCCTGCGGGGACCTGCTCGAGACCGTCTACACCCAGGACATGAGCAAGAAGACCTTCCACTACGCCCTCGACGTGCCCACCGCCGCCCCCAACATATCGCTGGCCGTGGGGCCCTTCCAGATCCTCGTGGACCCCTACATGAAGGAGGTGACGCATTTCTGTCTGCCCCAGCTGCTGCCGCTGCTCAGACACTCCATGTCTTTCCTCCACGACATCTTTGAGTTCTACGAGGAGATCCTGACGTGTCGCTACCCATATGCCTGTTTCAAGACAGTGTTTGTAGACGAGGCCTACGTGCAGGTGTCCTCTTACGCGTCCATGAGCATCCTCAGCACCAACCTGCTCCACAGCGCTACGATCATCGACCAGAGCCCGCTAACGCGCCGTTGTCTGGCCCAGGCCCTGGCGCAGCAGTTCTTTGGTTGTTTCATCTCCAGAACGTCTTGGGCCGATGAGTGGGTGCTGGAGGGGATCTCGGGCTACATCTACGGACTCTACCTGAAGAAGACCTTCGGAGTCAACGAGTACCGACACTGGGTCAAAGAGGAGCTGGATAAGCTGGTGGAATACGAACTGAAGACAGGAGGTGTCCTGTTGCATCCAACCTCCAGCGGAGGCAAAGAGAAGAACAACCCGATACCATCTCACCTCCACTTCTCCATCAAGCGTCCCCACACGTTGTCCTGGGAGTACTACAAGATGTTCCGACGCAAGGCTCACCTGGTGATGAGGCTGATTGAGAACCGCATCAGCATGGAGTTCATGTTGCAGGTCATCAACAAACTCCTCAGCCTGGCCGGCACGGCGTCCAAGCAGAAGACTCACACGTGGGGCCTGATGCTCATCTCTACTCACGGCTTCCTCAAGTTGATCTCTAACGTCTCGGGCAAAGACATCGCCCCGCTCATCAAACAGTGGATCGACCAGAGCGCTGTGGTGAAGTTCTTTGGCAGCTTCGCCTTCAACAGGAAGAGGAACGTCCTGGAGCTGGAAATCCGACAGGACTACGCGTCGTCGGGTACCCAGAAGTATGTGGGTCCCATCAAGGTCACGGTGCAGGAGCTTGATGGATCGTTCAACCACACGCTCCAGCTCGAGGAGAACGGTCTCAAACACGACATCCCCTGTCACTCCAAGAGCAGACGCAACAAGAAGAAGAAGATCCCGCTGATGAACGGAGAGGAGGTGGACATGGACCTCTCGGCCATGGACGCAGACTCCCCCCTGCTGTGGATCCGCATCGACCCAGATATGTCCATCCTGAGGAAGGTGGAGTTCGAGCAGGCCGACTTCATGTGGCAGTACCAGCTCCGCTTCGAGAGGGACGTGGTGGCGCAGGAGGAGGCTGTTGCGGCGCTGGAGAAGTTCCCTACGCCCGCCTCCAGACTGGCCCTGACTGATGTTCTGGAGAACGAACAGTGCTTCTACAAGGTCCGCATGCAGGCCTGCTACCGACTCGCCAAGATAGCAAACGCCTTGGTCGACACGTGGCAGGGCCCACCGGCCCTTAAGTCCCTGTTTACCACGATGTTCTGCTGTAAAATGTGTCCCAACATTGTTAAAACTAACGACTTTAGTAATTTCCAGAGCTACTTTCTGCAGAAGACTATGCCAGTTGCCATGGCGTTGTTAAGAGACGTCCAGGACCTCTGTCCCAAAGACGTTCTCAGCTTCATCGTCAACCTGATCAAGTACAACGACAACCGGAAGAATGCCTTTTCAGACAACTACTACCGTGCGGATCTCGTCAACGCGTTGACCAACTCTCTGACCCCGGCCTTCGGCGTCGATAACAAAGTGTGGACGGTGGACGATCTGAACGCGGATGTTCGACTCGTCCTGGAGGAGATTACGATTTTCCTCAATATGGAGAAACTGCTGCCCAGCTTCAGGAACACCATCACTGTCAGCTGTTTGAGGGCCATCCGTCAGCTTCAGAAGAACGGTCATATTCCCAGCGACCCGTCGCTTTTCATGTCCTACGCCGAGTACGGACACTTTGTGGACGTTCGTGTCGCTGCGTTGGAGGCGCTGGTGGACTATACGAGAGTTGAGATGAGTTCGGCGGAGCTGCAGTGGCTTCTCGACATGGTCCAGAACGACCCGGTCCACTATGTCAAACACAAAATACTCGGCATGATGGCCAAGAACCCGCCCTTCGCCAAGGCAACGGTCTCCTCATCTCTCTGTAACGAAGCTCTGGTCGACCAGCTGTGGAAGCTCATGAACTCCGGCACCTGCCATGACTGGCGGCTGCGCTGTGACGCAGTCAACCTTTATTACACCCTGTTTGGCCTGACGCGTCCTTCCTGCCTGCCCTTACCAGAGCCGGGCCCGGTTCAGCTCGACCCCAAAGAGAGGAAAGCTGTGTTCAAGCCTGAGCTGGGGGTCAATGATACCATGACAGACACTCCTCCTGGTAGTATGGACATTCACGGCACCGGCCCGGGTTACGCCACTACGGACGAGGAGCCAGACCCAATCTCATCGCCAGGAGTCGGCGGCATGCGGCATTCCCCTTGGGACTTGAAGAGGAAAGCGGAGACCCCTCTGGACTGTCCTCCAGAGCCAGGTCAAGTGTTACGGCAACAAGACAAGAGCCGAGGAGGACGCTACAAGGTCAGGTTCACTGCGATGGAAGAGGAAGACATCGATGTGGAAACTGACAGCCAAGCATTAAATCAGAATCTTGATTCTGATTCCGATCACCTCGGCCCGCCAGAGAGACCCTCCACACCGGGTAAAGAACCGCCGTCGTCGGTTGAACGGCCGGCACTCTCTACACCCGCAACGCCTGTGCCATCCTTCTCCAAAGAGGCCTCTTCCCCCAGCGGCCACCACCGCCATGAGCACAAGAGGAAGAGGAAGAGGAAGAGGAAGGAGAAGGAGAAGGAGAAGGAGAAGGTGGAGAAGCACAAACACAAGCATGAGAGAAAGGTCAAGGATAAGGACAGGGAGAGGGATGACGGGGGGAAACGCAAACACAAGCACGGGAACACAGAGGAGGACACAGAGAGGGACGCTGTGATGAAGAAGAAACGTAAGCGCAAACATGAGAGCAAGGAGGAGAGGGAGGTGCATACTGTAAAGGAGGAGAAACACAAGCACAGGAGCAAGGACATGGAGAAAGACAGAGAAAGACATGAAGATAAAACGGAGGAGGACACAGAGAGGGACGCTGTGAAGAAGAAACGTAAGCGCAAGCATGAGAGCAAGGAGGAGGACAGCGAGATATATACTGTAAAGAGGGAGAAACACAAGCATGACAGCAAGGAGGAGAGGGAGGTGTATACTGTAAAGGAGGAGAAGCACAAGCATGACAGCAAGGAGGACAAAGACAGAGACAGGTTTAAGGAGAATGAGGGCAAGGAGGAGAAAGGCAGAGAAAATAGATATAAACACAAACATAAGCACAAACATGAGAGCAAAGCGGACAGGGAGGTGCACACTGTGAAGGAGGAGAAACACAAACATGAGAGCAAGAAGGAGAAAGACAGAGACAGGAATAAGGAGAAAGACAAGCATGAGATCAAGAAGGACAGCGAGATACAAACTGTAAAGAAGGATAAACACAGGAATGACAGCAAGAAAGAGAAAGACAGAGACAGGGATAAGGAGAAAGACATGCACACTCATAAGGGCAAAGAGAAGGAGAAAGACATGCACACTCATAAGGACAAAGAGAAGGAGAAAGACATGCACACTCATAAGGGCAAAGAGAAGGAGAAAGACATGCACACTCATAAGGGCAAAGAGAAGGAGAAAGACATGCACACTCATAAGGGCAAAGAGAAGGAGAAAGACATGCACACTCATAAGGACAAAGAGAAGGAGAAAGACATGCACACTCATAAGGGCAAAGAGAAGGAGAAAGACATGCACACTCATAGGAGCAAAGAGAAGGAGAAAGACATGCACACTCATAAGGACAAAGAGAAGGAGAAAGACATGCACACTCATAAGGACAAAGAGAAGGAGAAAGACATGCACACTCATAAGGGCAAAGAGAAGGAGAAAGACATGCACACTCATAAGGGCAAAGAGAAGGAGAAAGACATGCACACTCATAAGGGCAAAGAGAAGGAGAAAGACATACACACTCATAAGGACAAAGAGAAGGAGAAAGACATGCACAATCATAAGGACAAAGAGAAGGAGAAAGACATGCACACTCATAAGAGCAAAGAGAAGGAGAAAGACATGCACACTCATAAGGGCAAAGAGAAGGAGAAAGACATGCACACTCATAAGGGCAAAGAGAAGGAGAAAGACATGCACACTCATAAGGGCAAAGAGAAGGAGAAAGACATGCACACTCATAAGGGCAAAGAGAAGGAGAAAGGCAGAGACAGGGATAAGGAGAAAGACAAACAACGCACTGATGAGAGCAAAGACGAGAAAGACAGAGACAGGGACAATAAGGAAAAACACAAGCGCAAGCGTGAGAGTAAGGAGGACAGCGATGTGTGTCCTGTAAGGAAGAAGGCAAAACACAAGCACGAGAGCAAGGAGAAGGAGGACAAAGAAAGAGACAGGCATAAGGAGAAAGACAGAGACAGGCATAGGGAGAAAGACAGAGACAGGCATAGGGAGAAAGACAGGCACATTCACGAGAGCAAAGAGAAGGAGAAAGACAAAGACAGGCGTAAGGAGAAAGACAGGCACATTCACGAGAGCAAAGAGAAGGAGAAAGACAGAGACAGGCGTAAAGAGAAAGACAGGCACACTCACGAGACTAAGGAGGACAGCGAGACGTACATTGTAAGGAAGAAGAAACACAAGAAGCACAAAAATGGCCACAAGGAGAAGGACAGAGAAAGAGCCACATCGTATAAGGAGAAACGAAAGCACAAACACGACGGCACAGTGAAGGAGGACATAGGTGGACACAGGTATAACAAGGAGAAAAAACGACACAAGCACAAACACAAGCTGCGGAGGAGCAAGGACGAGCCAAAGGACAGGGAGGAGGGGTGTAAGGAGGAGCAACACAAGCGGCACAAATCCAAACGCAAGAAGCACAAGAACGATGAGAGCAAGAGGAAGAAGGACAGGCAGGGGAACACGTCTCACCAAGTCAGTGGGATGTCTCTGCACTCCACCCTCCCTGTGTGACTAGTTATAGTTACTGCTCTCAAAAAAGTAACTTTACTAGTTACTAAATTATAAAAGTAACTACTTTAGAAATAATAATAATACAAATACAAGTTTTTGTGTTGTTGTTCTGTGGCACAGTAAGATAAAAGACAACTCTCTATCGTTGTAGCAATTATCAATATGAAATATAGTGGAACAATACAACATAATACAAGATATACACAGTTTACATTTTTTTTGTGTCCTTTATGTCCACAAATTCTAAATAATGGTTATATTTCACAGCTGCCACTGTCGGTGAGACTTTGCCATTGCGCGCGTGTGTGTGTGTGTGTGTGTGTGTGTGTGTGTGCAAGTGTTTGTGTGTGTATTTCCCCCATAAGGCCCGCTCAACTGTCTCTGATTGGCTTACCCGGAAGTTGTACCCTACGTTAACCAATCATCACTCCTCTCTGCCGCTTTTGCAATTGTCCACCAGCGCACGGTGCTAACGTAGCCTCGTTCCCAGCCCGAGGAGAAAGGCCTGTTCACAACCTAATGTAGAGAGTGTTCATATGGGGTGGGACTTCCGTCGCCTGGAAACTATCCTTTTCGACCAATCACAACACTTGATTCATTCACGGAGAACGTAAACAGATTTGTAAAGCGCCAACGTCATTTCCTTGGGGCGGCGGTACTTCCATTTAGACACTCAACCGGCCCCGGCCACTCTCTGAGTGAACCGCCTCTCTTGGTCTGGTGTTGTAAATGTGAACCTAGGATTTATGCGATACAAGAATGTATTGTCCAATGAGAGTCGGAGGTAGGGGTGGGTCTAACGACGAGCCAATCAGTGAATATCTGCTAAATGAAGCCGTGCGACGACGTCAGATGTAGGCGGATCCGTGGATCTCTTGTGATTGGTTTAGGGAAATTCGAATCCCCTCCCCCTTGTAATTGCCTACACTGGAGCCAACGCCAGACTGAAGCTCCACGCAGCTTCAGTCTGATAGTCAGGCTACGTTAGTCTAGGATAGCTCAGGGTGGGAAAACAATTGTTTCCCGGCTCTCGGTGTGTCTGGTTCTCAAGATACTGAAAGGAGCAGAGCAGTGTACTTGTGGAACTAGCTCTCAAGTGTAGGGCATTGGTTCTCAAAGTGGGGTCCCATAATTTTAATCTTTTATACTTTGGCTATTCAAAAATAGCAGATATACAAGCTCACCGAGTGCCGCGCTATGAGCTTGTAGATCTGCTATTTTTGCCAGACCCAAGGGGTCGGCCTACATGAGGCTTTGTCGGTCGGTCGGCCGGTCTGTCCCTCTTTTTCTCTGCACACACGTCATACGAAGTCCGGCCATTCAGATTTCAACCACTAGGGGTCTGGCAGTACCAGGTCTCCTGGTCCTTGTTTTAAAATCGTGAACATTTGTGCAAACCTTGGGATATATATATATATATTTTAAGACAACAAAAATACACACTTGAAATTGAGGGGGGCAAGGTCAGAGGTCAAATGGCTCTGTTCCTCTGACCTTACAAACAGCTCTGCTCTGTCTCTTGTGAGTGCCCCCCCCCCCCCTCACCTCCTTTCAATGTCATTATCATGAACCGTTTTAAAACTGCATATTTTGTACATTTTCCTTTTGCATTGTTGTTTGCTGCATCGTTTGTTTGACTGTTGAATGTTTACTTCGTGTTTGCTGCACTGTTGTTTGTCCAGTTGTTTTAAGTGTTGAATGTTTAATGGACCACAATGGAAACAAGCCCTCGGCTTTGTTGTCTCATCCATGTGCTGTTTTTTTTTTTACTCGTTCTACTGACGTACTTAAATCTATAAATTAATCAATAATCAATCAATCAATCGGGTGTTCCATTAATTAAACCGATAGAATGTAATCAACGTATTGGAAGGGGATGACAACTGCATTCCACCATCTATGGGAGCAGCATTAAAGGAGTAGTTCACCCCAAAAAATATTTTTTTCCTATCAATTACACATCCCATGAAGCCTTGAATTCATGGAGATGGTTTTGTTGTTGTCGCATTCCTGAGACAATAATTTGATGACCAGTGCAGTGTCCGGTAGGAAACACAAGGAGACTCTGCTGTTCATCAAATTGTTAGCTTAGGAATGCGACAAAAAAATCTCCATGAATTCAAGACTCCATAGGGTAGGAGTAATCGATATGAAAAAAAAGTCATTTTGGGGGTGAACTCTCCCTTTAATAATGTGATATAATGATGTGAGGAGATGCGGGGGAAACAAAAGCTCTCTGCTCACAACACTGAAACATCACATGGAAACAAGGCGTCCAAACACAGTGGCTGAGCTGCTAAGTAGCTTAAGGAAAGGTGGTCTGAACACAAAGCTCCAGACCACACCTTATTGTGTGGCGGCTCTACCTCCCACAGCCACTACCGCCGCGGGAAAATAACTTGAATTAAACCTAATTGAAATAAAAAATGAACATTCAGGATTGTACAGTGTGGGGTCCCAGAGAAAGAACAACTTGTATCAAATGGGGGTCCATGATGAGACTGTCTGTTTGGAGGTAATCTAAATTGCATCTCTAAATGCAATATCAGTCCAACTTGTTATAGAAGGTTTTTAAAAAGTGCTGCTATTCAAGAATAGCAGATCTACAAGCTTGAAGATTGGCTATACTCACTATTGGTCATAGGGATTACATACAGGGCACATACTGGTCCATTCAATTCCATTTGTACACAAGAGTTACAGACCAGTAAGGGTCCGTTTGGACCCCAGCAGGGGTCCAAACGGACCCTTACTGGTCCGTAACTCTGTTCGGGTAGTTCTATATTGAGAACTACCCGCTATCACAATACTTGAAGGCCAGACTGGAGCCGAATGGAACTCATATTTGGGCCAGACTTAAGTCATATTATGTAATGTTGATGACAACATTGTGAAACAACATATTTCAACCAGCCAAAATGTTCACACGTCTCCCCCCCATCTCCGCTCCCTCCATTGCCTCCCAGTTACTGCCCCCCCCCCCCACACAGTACAAAAGTACAACGAGTACAAAACACTGATGTCGGCCTACAAAGCAACCAAAGGCACCCCCATATCTTCAAAGCCTGATCCGGCCCTACAACCGCTCCAGCTGTCAGAACCTTCTCTAAAACGTTGGGGACAAACATCCGTAGCACTTGCCGACATCTCATCCCACACACAAGTTGCCACGTCACTCTCACTATGAATGCAGTAAACTAAAATCTAATAATCAAGGTAAATGAGAGACGTTCATCCAAAATACATATTACAATAGTAATGTGCATGCATAATTATTTTGCATTTTGAATGCTTCAACTGATACTGCACTGCTGTACTCTAAATGTACTATTTATATTATTATTTTGAAGGAGGAGTTCACCCAAAAAATTACTTATTTTCTATCAATTGCACACCCCATGAAGCCTTGAATTCATGGATTTATTTTTGTTTTTGTGGCATTCCTAAGCCAATAATTTGATGACCGGGTGTGTATCCGGTAGGAGACACAAATAATCTACTTTGTGTCTCCTACCGGATACATTAGCCGGTAGGAGACGGGAATCAAATTATTGGCTTAGGAATGCCACAAAAACAAAAATAAATCCATGGATTCAAGGCTTCATGGGGTGTGCAATTGATAGAAAATAAGTCATTTTTTGGGTGAACTCCTCCTTTAATAACTTGTGGCTGCACTTTAGAATTATTAAGGGAATTGCTATTTATTCCTAGACTTTTGTTACGCATTGGTATCGGATCGGTACTCTTATGTGGGAAGGAAACAATGCTATCATCTCTTGATTCCAGAGGTGTTTTTCACCAGGAAGTTGGCTCGTGTCCCTTCCAAACTACCCGTGCTTTTCACTGCCATCACTGCTGACAGAATGACCTTAAAGCGGAAAGTCTGACCAACTTCTAATCAATCACTTAAGCCCTATTTGATAGTGAAAATAGCCAATCACAACACGTCACATCGTGACATGTTGTGAGCTTTTAGAGCAGCTTTAGAACTATAACAAGATGTTTGATTTCTTCCTGGAAATTGTATGAACATCTTTTGAAAAAATAATAACAAAAAAATTGTAGTAAATATAAAAAAGGGGAAAAAAAGAGAAAGTGTCCCGAGTTCATATGAATGGCCTGTAGTCTCGCTGTTTCACCCCCTGCTGGTGTCAGAAGCAATTAGGCTCTATTCAAGTGGATGGGTTTTTGCCGAACTTAACACTTGATTTTATTACCTTAATAAACAAATACTATATGCTTCCAGTCGCTAGTTTAAAGTCTTCTTTCAATCACCATGATATGCGTTTTGGTAAATTATGGTCCCATTTATTTTAAAATTGAAGATAAAGTAGGCTATGCTGTAGGACGGGTGTGGCTACCTTGTGATGATTTTGATTGACAAGCTATACAACCAATAGCATTCATTCCCACCACCCGCTCTGGTCGCAACCAAAAGCATTAATTTCCGAGTACATTTTTCTGACCGGATATAGAAAGATGGCGTATTTGAAATCGCTTAAAAATAGGCTTCAATTACGGTCTGTAGAAACCAGGGGCGTGACCATGTCCATATTCTTTTACAGTCTTAACGGTCCCGACACATTCTTTAGGGAAACAGCGTTTCTGTAAAGGGAAATCCTCCATCCTGGGTGTTTCGCCCCGGTGGGTGTGGTTATATGCCTAAACCATAACCCTAACCTCACAGAAACTATGCTTGAACCGGACCTCAAAAACCACGCCCACCTGGGCGAAACACCGGGGAAAAAGAGAGAGTCCACCGCCTTTGGGTTCCTGGACATTCTATTAACACGGCGGCAGCGCCTGTGAGATCACCTCCTTGGCGCTCTTGCTGAGCTTCTCCGGGAACTCCACCTCGTACTCCACCACCAGGTCCCCTCTCCGGCTGGGCGCCTTGGACAGCGGCAGCCCCTCCCCCGTGATGCGCCGCTTCATGCCCGGCCACACGATGTCGCTGGTGGTCACGGGGATGGTGCGGCCGTCCAGCGTGGGCGCGTTGACCGTGCAGCCCACGCACAGCGCCTCCCGCAGCGACACCCGGGCCGGGAAGATGATGTCCGAGCCGTCGCGCCGGAACACCGGGTGCGGCTTGTCCTTGACCACGAACACCACGTCGGCCGCGATGCTGTTGGGCGACTCGTCGCCTTCCTTCTCGAACGTGATCTTGGTGCCCTCCTTCCAGCCCCGCTTGATCTGCACCTCCAGGATCTTCTCCTCGGTCCGCGACGACTTGTCCGGGTTCAGGCGCCGGTGGGAGATCTTCATCTTCTTGGTGCAGCCCGAGAAGATCTCCTCCAGGGTGACGCTCAGCTCGTGCACCACGGGGGGGTCCTTGTGCTTCGTGGCGCAGCCGGGACCTCCCATCCCTCCCACCATTCCGCCGGGGCTGAACGACGTGCGAAACCCCCCGGGGGCCCCGCCGCCCCCCATCATGCCCCCTAGGTTGGGACTGCCCCCGGCCCCGACACGCACGAACTGCGGGAAGGTGTCGAAGGGGTTGTGGCCGCCGAAGAACTCCTCGAACAAGGCGTGGGGGTCGACCTGGAAGCTGTAGCCGCCCGGACCGCCGCCCCCCCCGCAGCCGGCGTCCGCCTTCAGGCCCTCCTTGCCGAAGCGGTCGTAGATGTCCTTCTTCTTGGGGTCTCCCAGGACGTCGTAGGCCTCCGCGATCATCTTGAACTTCTCCTCGGCGCCCGGCGCCTTGTTCTTGTCGGGGTGGTACTTCAGAGCCTGTTTGCGATACGCCTTCTTGACTTCGTCCAACGAAGTCCCTTTCTTGAGGCCCAGGATGTCGTAGTAGTCTTTTTCCATGTTGAACTGTGTTTTCTTTGTATTAAGGGAGTTAAAGTCGAGTATGAAATCTCGGTTCTGTTTGATTAAATATTGAAAGCAGGTACGGCTGTGGTTACCTCTTCAAGAAGTGCGTCCTTAGAAGGTACCTTTGTACTGCAGATTGTACACGACAGTCACCAAAGTGGACGTATTGTCTCTGTGTCTCTTGTCTGTCTCTACGTTGCTCTGTCTCGATAGACCTCTGGCTAAAAAACAAGCACCTCCTTGTTCAGAATGGACGTCTGAAAGCAGGTTCCATGCCTCATATAGTCTGAGGGAAGTCTGGTCTCTGACGTCACACGCACAACACGTGCCTAACGACACCGTTTTGCGCAGGACGACAGGTGCTCATGCGGTTCATCAGGACAGGCGCCTTTGTTCGTCCTCTTTGTACGCTTGGAGCCCGAATCCATTCTAATTAGGGTGCAACAGTTAATCTAACTTAGATTTAATTGATTATTGTTATTTGTTTTGATGATTGATTATTCAAATAATCGATTAGGCGATTAATCTACAAGATCTACAAGCTCACAATGTGTCGCATTGTGTGACAAAGTATACAATAAGTATAAAATAACGCTTAAGTGCTTGATCCATTGTGACCGAATATTCACTCGTAAAATAATTGATAGTTGCAGTCTGCAGACCTTCTAAATTTATCGTCAAGTACATCACTGTTCTTGGACAATCACACCTGTGATGACGCGAAGTGATACGTTTGACATCACCGCGTGGACATGCAACCATTTTGCAAACATACACAAAAGCTCACAACTTGTGAGCTTTTGTATAAATAAAGCAATCGCCTGTATATTTAAGTGGTTAAAAGTAATGATCAATAAAATCCTGAAATCAATTCTACAATGAATAGGTAACCAATGAAGGAAGGCTACAATTGGTGAAATTTGCATTCTCAACTAACTTTCTTTGTAAGGCCAGAGTATATGGAGTTACATCTAGATCAGTGATTCTCAACCATTTTAATTTCAAGGACCCCCAGTTTGACATGCATTAGGCTACGGACCCCCATGGCATTTCTATCTCTGGGGCCACAATGTATATAGTAAAATCAATGTTAATCTAATGCATTTGTACACCACTCTCAGAGTTACAGACCCATAAGGGTCCATTTCATTGGTTCCTAACTATCTACAGCTGGGGACCCCCTGGAACTCCCTCAAGGACCCCTGGGGGTCCCCGGACCCCACTTTGAGAACCAATGATCTAGATGGTAAAAAAAGATAAATGTGTGGATTACTTTTCCTAGATCATCAGGAGTTACAAAAGTCTTGCTTTTATAGAAGATCTTTGCTGATAAAAACAGGACTGGACTAGCTTATCTACTTAGATTAAAAACTAAAAATTCGCTCCTATAAGTTATCAAAGTTGAACTACAAAGGCAAAATGTAGAGAAAGTGCACATTGCGGATAAAGCGAACATTTTAACTCAAATCTTTGCTTCTGGGTGATTCTACAAATGTCTTCTAAATCCTAACAGTACTTTTTGGAAAAAACGTATGTTGCTATAATATCATGTCAAGGACCCCCCCCCCCCCCCCCCCCCACACACACACACACACACACACACATCTCAAAATATGTTGTTCCACTGCCCCCAGCAGAAGCAAAGAATTGAGTTGCAAATGTTCGCTTTTCAAAAAAGGATTTGCACACGTTTTCATGATTTGTTTTTCAAAAATAGCAGATCTACTCGGTGCCGCGCTACGAGCTTGTAGATCTGCTATTTTTGAATAGCCAAAGAAATCCTAAAGAGGCCCAGCGACATGCGATTCAAAATGTGGGGTTGATCGGATGTTCATGATATGGATTCTTATGAAATAGTCAAACTGCCCGCCCCCCCCCAATGGAACTGGATACGTCTACCCCCCCCCCCCTGCCTCCCTGATACTAATGGCTCTGTTCCATTTAGTGTGGCACAGTGATTCCCAAACTTTTTAATTTCAAGGACCCCATAACTCTGAGTGTACACACCCGTAAGGGTCCATTTGGAACCCCCTCAAGGACCCATGAGGGTCCCTGGACCACACTTTGAGGCTCACTGGTGTAGCAGAGTGTTTCCAGTGAGTCAACACCCTCACTCTGTTTGACCAGAATGGAACAGAGCCTTCATTAGTATCATTAGTAACACCTAAGGAATATGGCTGCTGTGCAGATAACCTATTTACAGTACTCAGATGTACAGTTAAGTAAATGTACTTTGTTTACTTTCCGCCACTGACCGCTAGCTGCTGCAGCAGCTCCAGGTAGAGCTCGACGCGCTTGAGGAGCACTGCGTTCTTCTCAGCGCGCAGCAGCATGGAGTAAACGTCCTTGTAGGTCTTCAGCAGGTCCTTGTCCTTACCGCTGGGTTTGCACTTCACGGCGGCCGTCGTCAGCTTGACCAGCTGCAGCAGCAGGGAGGAGAAACTCGGCTCAAACAACGCCGTCAACTTCATCGCCTCCTGGAGGTCGAGTCCCGTGGAGACGGCGGACCCTTCTTCGGCCGCCTCCGTCGGCCTGGCCGGGTCGGACGTCTTCAGCAGTTCTTCACGGATGAGCTGGAAGGCGTGGTGGGTCTGCGTCATGATCTCCAGGGCGCCCGTCAGCGTCTTCAGCTTGGCCCCGCCGCTGCTGCTCTGGCCGGCCGCGGTGAACTCGGCGAGGGCCTTCCTCTCCAGCAGGGTGCGGAGCAGCTCGCACGGCGCGTCCTTCAGGCCGACGAACAAGCATGCGGCCTTGCCATAGTGCAGCTCCGCCAGGCTCCGGTGTTGCTTCCTCGTGCGCTCGCCACCCACCTGGTTGCGGAAGCAGCCGCGGTACATGAAGGCCAGCCGCTGGTGGATGGCGGCCGCTCTGTACCGATGGAGCGGCTGGCGAGACGACTCCGTCTGCGGGTCGCAGCACTTCAGCGACTTCATCATAGCCTCCGTCACCTCCCGCTCCACCTGCTCCGGGGCCTTGCGGGACAGCGGGGCGTGGTCCTGGAGCAGCGTGGCCAGGTTGAAGTAGGTGGTGCACAGCTCCCAGTTGACGCCGTCCCACACGGCCGGGTGGCTGGCCCTGCTGGCTAACGACTGCGTAGCTCGCACGTAGTAGTTTATGGCCTTGTTGTAGTAAAGAGCCTCATCGGGAGAGAACTCCCCTCCGGCGCCCTGGACGGCGGAGACGGCGCGATGGGCATGGGCGCAGACCCTCATCAGCCTGCCCGTGTTACACAGCAGCAAGGCCATGTTGGCGCCGTCGCGGATCGTCTCAAAGTCCTTCAGGCCCGCCTCAAAGCAGGCAAAGCTCTTCCTCCACAGTTCCTGCTCTTCTTCCGCGGTTTTCACCTCCTTCTCGGCGGCCAGCATGGCCGCTGCCAGGTTCATGTAGTAGACGCCCATCTCGTTGCGGATGTTGCCCAGCCGCCTCAGCGCCTGCGCCAGCTCTTCCTCTCCGTGGCCCAGCTTCGACACTTCGGAGTTGAGCACGACGTCGTAGGCAGCCTCGTAGCACTTGCTGCTGACAAACAGCTGGTGCTCCGGGTCCGTTGTCGTGGCCAAGTCCGTGGCCACGGCGAAGGCCTGGCAGCCGCTCTCCCGGTGCAGGCTGTGCAGGATCTCCTGGTCTTCTCTCGTGTGGTAGCTGTACTCCTCCAGGTAGGCGGCCCTGTTCCTGGCGTTCTGGGCCAGCATCAGCTGGATGTCTCCACACAGCGACAGGCACCGGTAGTGGAACAGCAGCACCTGCGGATGCACGGCGTTGCTTACAGAGCAGAAGTCGTAGCACTGCAGGGCCAGTTTGATGTAGCGCAGGGCACGTCCGTATTTACGCAGGTCGGTGGCCGCGTCGGACAGGACGTAGTACGCCTTAGAGGCCTTCAGGAAGAGCTTTAGCTTCATGCTGTGCTGCCAGGAGCCGGGGATCATCCCGGAGCACGTCGAAGGCTTTTGGTCCTCCTTGAAGGACCCCGTTCTGTCCAGGAGACTAAGGCCTTTCTCTGCGTCGCAGGCTCCGCTCGCACTCCTGTCTTTGTACTGGAGAGGTATGGGGGTGTTTGGTTCGGCGGCTGTAAGATCACTTTCCTTCTTTCCTTCATCCACTGCTTTCAGTCCTTTCAGGACACATCCCAGCACGTGTCTGCACCTCTCCTCCTTGTCCTGAGACACAGGGAAAGCACAGTTTGGTCGGATCCGATGAGTGGACGTGTATCTCTCTGGAACAGAAAGGTCGCCAACGGAGCGGATCACGGCCACGGCTTTGCTGTCGTCCAGACGGTTGGAGGAGTGCGTGCTGTAGGAGCCGTTCTTGCCTAGCGGTTCCTCTTCCTCATCCCACTCCGTGTCACTGTAGCTGCTGTCCTCTGAACCGGCGGCGTCCGGGAGCGTCTTGTTTCTGTTCTCCTCCTCTTCCGGCGGCTTGTCGAGCTCGAAGAGCTTCGAAAGCATGTAATGGGCCGACGCCACGATCTCGGCGTGTCTCTCCTCCTGCTCCAACAGCTTGACACAGTTCAGAAGCAAAGTTCTGATCGTCCCGTAATGCTTCCTGCTCCGTCTCCGGCCTTCTTTCAGCTTTAAGTTGCTGGCCACCTTGTACAGCAGCACGGCCACGGGAAGGCTGAACGGGTTCTGACACCTCTCCTCTTCTTCGGCCTCTTCGCACAGCGTCGTGAGGTCGTAGAGCTTCACGATGTCACTGCCGCTGTCTTTGAAGAGCCAGTAGGTGTGTCCCTCTTTGGTGCAGTTGGACTTGAGGAAGGAGAGGATGTTCCGTGCGATGTCCCTCACCTCCCTGGTGGAGAAGGTGGAGTCCTCCAGGTCGGGGATGTCCTCCGTCTTTATCACCTCGTACCTCTGGACGACGCCGTCGACGTGAAAGCACATGGCGAGCTCCGGCACGTTGCACATCAGGTTGTCCAGCCAGTAGTCGATGCCGGTCAGAATGTTGATGGGCTTGTTGTGGTCCCTGAGCCGCAGGCTGATAGCCGGGTGCTGGCGTCCTCCAAAGATAGGCATGTTAGATCCCACTAGCATGTGGATGTCTTCAAACGTCCACATGATGTTCCTGGCGAAGTTGTTCCTCAGACCCTGACCGTTTTCTCCCTCGTTGAAGAATCGAGGCGGGGTTTGGTCTTTGGGGAAGAAGTTTGCCACTTGGCCCAAGGTGAATGCGGCGCTGTCCACAGAACAAATGCTTTCCTGTTTGGGAGCTTTAGATTCCTCCAAGTCAGAGTAAGACGCGCTGCTGGCGGTGAAGGTAGCCGGCCAGGATGGACTGAACTCCTCGGCTCCATTCTCCTCTTCCCTTTGATGTGGATCTTTTGCCGAGGGCTCCACGGCCCCAATGCCATTTATACTGTAGTAGAGGAACGTTGACAGGATCGCTTGCTGATAGCAGAGTTCTTTACTCTTCTCTTTTCTCTTCCACTTTTTGTCCGTCAGTCGCTGGTAGAACTCCTTGAGCCACATCCAGTCGCCCATCTGAGAGGAACTCATGAAGAGCTCCTGAATGTTCAACTCGTCCAGAAGCAAGGTCCTTCCCACACAGTGCACGGCCATGCTGACGTGAGACTTGCTGTAGGGGATCTTCAGAAGCTTCTTGACGTTCTCCGAGTCCGCCACCACGTCCACGTCTTCTCCGATGAAGTCGATGAAGTCGTACGCCATCTCGAAACTGGAGAAAGGTTTGCTCTTGCTGCTGCCGCTGTTGCCGGACACATTGGCGCGTCCGCCTCCAAGCTGAGGGTTCTCTCTCAACCAGTTGGCAGGGGGCAGCTTCAAGTCGGTCTTCTGCAGCAATACATAGTTGACGAGGGGCGGTGCAGCACAGTATTTGACCACAGCGCGGCTCTTGACTTCGTTGTTTCCCAGGCACATGTCCGATTTGTGTTTCTTGCGTTGTTCTCTTGCAGCGCTGGGGGCATTCACTAGTTTGACATTTGCATCATCTGAAAGGATTCCATCTTCTGTTGTGCTCATCATACTTGAGCGCAATGTTCAGTCCAGCTAATGTTAACGTTAATCTAACAAGGTTTTAGTCAACTAACTGAAAAATACTACTCAAATAAGGGTTGACTGGGTTGTCTGAAACCAAGATCCACCACAGAGGTGTTCGATCAGAACTTGAACGGAAACGTCTAACCCAAGTGGTTTGCGAGGTTGTTCAAGACAACTTGGTAACAGAAAGGCTGAAATAGTACAAGTGAAAAGGGCCCGGCGCTGGGGTATCTGGGCTGTAAGGCCAAGTATACTGGTTCGTACAGGAGATGCTGAACTCTCACCTTGATGGCATTTGGTCTAGGGTCTTGAAGATAAGAGTCTTGGAGAATGGAGATCGTCAGAGATTTGGGGAAACGCTGATTGAATCTGAGCTTTCTCTGATTTTCTCTGAGATTGCAGAGCCTTTTTTTGGTCTGCTAAAATGCTAGTGTCATTCCGGTGAGGTCACGATGAGTCAACTATGTATATCCATATTTGGAGTCTCAGCAGGTCAGCCTGCCATGCCCAAATATGGAGTCCCTGTTATCAGACTCAGATGTATCAGCCAGGTCCATATAGAGTTCTAAGTTAGCTGTACCCAAATATGGGTTCCATGATGTCAGCATGGCAACAGCAGTAACCACAACAACCAAGGAAAACATTTATAACATCAACAACATTATACAAAATGAGGTAGGCCTATAATAAGTCATGTTCCATATCCCATATCCCCTGACGACAACAAATGCAAAAGTGGACACGCCACTATTGTTTGTTTTGGTAAAGTAAGTAAGTCATATATAGACATCTTTGTCCAGAGGGGCAGAGATGGACATCTAGAAATATGTAAGGGTCACCTTATTTATTATGTATTGGCCATATAGTCTTTACATAATGTTTGCATGCGCTCAGGTGCTAAAATGAGTACTTGAAGTTTGCTTAAAAACATAATTAACATGCCCACATGGTTAACTGCAGGGCTTACAAGCATTGATACTATAATGTACATTCACATCATGAATTAAAATGATTTGAGAAATCATGGCAAAACAGACAGATGCCCAGCAGACAGCCAGACAGACACACAAAGCTATTACTATATACATTTACTAATCACTAAGGCATTTACTAATCACTAATGAATTAAGCATTGATACTGTACACTCACGTCGATGAATTTAAATCATTTGAGAAATCATAGCAAAACATATAGATGACAAGTGCACAAAAGACACATAAAGCTATACATTTACCAACCACTAAGGCCATTTTGGCTTGCATATTTATTAGTCCTTAACGTTAATTACTAGTTGAAACGCTAACAGTGCATGCTTCAGCCTGCCTGCTGCTCGCTGCCTGCAGTACAGGCACACGTCATCAGTGGTGGGAAGTAACTAAGTACGTTTACTCAAGTACTGTATAGTACAATTTTGAGGTATTTGGACTTTACTGGAGTATTTCCAATTGTCAATACTCTTACTTCTACTCCACTACATCTCAGAGGCAAATACTGTGCTTTTACTCCACTACAATTATTTGAAAACTTTTAGTTACTAGTTACTTTGTGTGTATACATTATTATATTATAAAACATAAATTAGCCACCTTAGCCCTATTTTATACCTAGGCTATTTGAAAATAGCCGATCTACAAGCTCACAACGCGTCGCATCGCGACGCGTTGTGAGCTTGTAGATTGGCTATTTTCAAACATTTTAGTACTTTTACTTTTGGTACTTTAAGCATATTGTGATGCCAATATTTTTGTAGAGGGCTTTTACTTGTAACAGAGTTTTTTTTATGTTGTGGTATTGCAACTTTTACTTGCAAAAAAAGTGAGTACTTTTTCCACCACTGCGCGTCATGCAGCAACACCACCACAGCGCAGCGCGTCTGCACAACCTGACAGCCATGAGCAATAATATCTCTTTATCAATATCTAAGCTATAATAAAAGCCGAGGCAGAAGGCCCCCACCCTAGAGCCTAGGGTCTGCCTGACGTTTCTTCCAGTTAAGGGGGAGTTTTTCGTTGCCACTGTCGCAAAATTGCTTGCTCAGGGGTCTCTGCTCTACATGTAAAGTGTCTTGAGACAACTTGTTGTGATTTGACACTTTAATAAAATTGAATTGAATTGAAATGAATGATTATAACACTGGCACAGCGGCCTGTTAGATCTGTTCAAGAAGATCAGGCTATGCTCACCATCTCAGTCATGTGTTCCTCCAAACAACTAGATTATCATATCAAACACGGTCAATGGACAGTGTCCTGTTTATCTATTGTCCTGAGTTTATAATTAGTGTTAATTTGGAGATTGAAAGCTCTGGCTAGGCATGCGTTGGTGATGACACCTCATAGCATACTGTTGTACAGCCTAAAGCTATGCACATTATACTAAATAACAAAATGAACTCGAGCAGTCTGGTTTAGATATTCCAATGTTCGCTGAATTTAACCCATTAAAACCGGGAACGCATCTGTGTAACCACTTTAACCATTACTTTATGGCTATGAAAAAATAGCAGATCTACAAGCTCAGAGTACCGCGCTACACACACACACACACACACACACACACACACGCACACACGAGATGCTGTAGATTATGTGAAGGTAGCAGGCCTTTCTGAAATGAAACATTCAATAGACACCGTGTCACAGTTTTGTTCTTTATTTGTTTAAACAAAAATAGCTAAAAATAGTTCATAATAAAATAATAAATAACTCTTGTTGTCACAGTGGTTACTTCTCACACCTCGCATGATGAGAGCGCCCTCTGCTGGTCAGAAGCCAGCGGTGTTCCAGGTCAGACCCTTCAGGGTCAGTGCTTTGAGCACCGTGGTTCTCAATGTTGGGTTCGGGTACCACCGGGGGGTCCAAATGGAGCCTTTATACGGGTCTGTAACCTCTGGGGTTTTACAGATGGAACCAAACATGGGTCCATATGGTTCCATTTGTATTAAGACCTGAGGCCCATTCTACAAAGGCCTTCTAAATCACTAGTTCTCACACTTTAAAAAAAATTACAATTGCGTTGGCTATTTTTGAATAGCCAACGCAAACATCTAAAATGACACATGATGCTTTCCCTGTTTTAACCCACTTAGACCTGAGGCCTTCTAAATCCTAAGCTAAGTTTTCAGAACAAAATCCTATACATCTAAAATGACAAAAGATGCTTTTCCGTTTATTTCTACTCTGTCTGTGTCTCAGAGGAGGGCTGTGGACAGTTCAGAAACCCGCCTACTAGTGACATCATCGATGGGGAATCCAAGCTAGTAGAAACTGCAGACTTTCTATTCCTGGAGAGTTTCTGAAATGTCCACAGCCCTCCTTCTGAGACACAGACCATGTAAACACAAATGGTGCCATTTTATCATGAACATCAGTGAGGACCAATTATATAAAGATAGGTTGAAAATGGGTGAAGTCATCCTTTAACTCTCCGAGTTAAATTAACCCTGAA
The DNA here is from genome assembly GCF_963454915.1 of Gymnoscopelus microlampas. Lineage (NCBI taxonomy): Eukaryota > Metazoa > Chordata > Actinopteri > Myctophiformes > Myctophidae > Gymnoscopelus > Gymnoscopelus microlampas. The sequence continues at coordinate 47,955,856 of NC_139955.1, forward strand.
GATGTTACAGTGGCTCATTTAACCACGACAGTAAAAAGGGCCCTGGATGGATGGATGACGTCTACACAAGAACGCTACGAAAGGGCGCTCGGTGGCGTCTACAGCCTATACGAACACAATTGGCCCGTGTTTGGAGAGAAGCCGAGCCGGGCGCGGGGGGGGGGGGGGGGGTGATTGCACATATTCCTCCCTGCCTGCCTGCCAGTAGGACGAAGGCTCTACGTCCTCCCGGTTGGGGCTCCTCACTGGCAGGTGAGACAAGACGTGTCCCTTGTATGTATTTAAAATATTGTTTTGATGCTCATGTTAACTGTAGAAAGTATTGAGATGTTTTTTTATTAGGCCAATAATAACATTCCATAGGGCTATAGACCACACATGGACAAATGACATCATCAACTTGCAACGAAAATAAATACAATATTTAAGGTGTTTTTAATGTTTAGTTATAAAGGGCAATTATAAAAGGTATTAAGCCAGGGATGCTTTTAACCACTTAAACCCTCTAGACTTAGTCAACATGGACCTGAGTTGTCTCTGCTTGGATCGCTTTTTTTCCTTTCTCTCTACACCAAATGTCTTTGTTAAAAAATAGCCTATCTACAAGCTCACAGATTGTCTATTTCTGGCTAATAGTTCCCCCAAGAATATAGATGCTTGGGTTTCAAGTATACAGTGGGATTTTATCTTTTTTCACTGGGCGGCCCTTTGCTTTTATTGGAAACTAGATTTCAGGGAGTTGGCCTAACTCTACTCTTTCATTAGAATTGTTCCGACACCGTTATACTGCCTAAAATGCTGGTATCGGGTAGAGCAGTGGTTCTCAAACTTGTTCATGTCAAGGACCCCCAAAATGATATGTATTTGGCTGCGGACCCCCATCTCAAAATATTTAGTTCCAGGGACCCCCAGAAGCAAAGATTTTCTCCCACAAATGGAACCATTTTGTACACTCTCAGAGTTACAGACCTGTAAGGGTCCATTTGGAACCCCCTCAAGGAACCCTGAGGGTCCCTGGACCACACTTTGAGAACCACTGTCCTAGATTTGTTTTAAATGACACACAGGTATCAGATCGGTACTCACGGTACCGACCGTTACGTTAAGTTATGGGAATCGAAAACGAAAAACTAGTATCGGTACATCTCTTCTTTAAAGAATCTATAGAGAACGGCCAAGGTCAGCAGTAGGGATAATAGGTTTGTCCCATATTATCGGCCCATATTAGCATTAAAAACGTAATCGGAAAATATCGGTATTGTTTTTTATTATTATTTTTTTTTTTATAAGTTACAGGAGTTCTTACTGTATGGTGTGTGTGTGTGATATGAAATGTGAGCTTACCATAATCACAGTAATCCTTCATCATATTCAAAGGCTTTTGCAGAGAAATGAGACAGACTCCAGTCACTTTCAAATTAGAGCACTGCAGAGGGCAGGTGTGTGTGTGTGTGTGTGTGTGTGTGTGTGTGTGTGTGCGTGTGCGTGTGCGTGTGCGTGTGCGTCTGTGTCCAGCTGGCGCTTGTTGACGCTCGTTAATGTTATAGGCATCAAAGCAATTATGCTTCTGCTCTGTCACATAGACCAACATCTAATCTAAGATTAGTGGGACTCATTCAAATGACCACCAGTGAGTCCAGGGACTCACTTTATTGAAAACATCACTGTATTATATTAGATTTATTAGATATTATGTTGATATTATAGCTATTTTGTTAGATATGTGATGTTGTTACCTGACAATTAGTTGACTTTTGGTGAAACGGCCCGCATATATCGCTATCAGTTAATGTCGGTATCGGAAATGAGGAGTTGGACAATTTCAGAATATCGGATATCGGTAAAAAAAAAAAAAGTCAATATGGAACATCCATAGTCAGCAGAGGAATGGATTAATAGTTTAAATGTTTTCTTCATGTTGACT